>NW_025933681.1:0-37411 GCF_000764305.2 Hyalella azteca
TAAATTGGGTATATGATTATCCTGATATTATTATTTCATGTTAAATGGCTTTCTTGATTACAACATCCTACATTTTTTTAATAAAAAATATCTGTACCAGCATTTGGGCAGTCGTTTTCTTTATGTTGTTGAACTACATTTTGCACTGTGGTGCCTTTTCAAATATACACTTTCCACATCTAAGTTTGCTTGCACTTATGTAATATATAATCTAAAATTTGTAATCAAGAGAGGGAGAATGTAAGGATATAAATATTGCAGTATTTTGTTTTGCCCCACATTTCTTGATCTCTATAACTGTTTGGTAATCAGATTTGGCTTGTCACTTGATGACTCATAAATTCAAGTTTCGATTTCTATTCTCCTATCGCAACATACAACATTTTTGTTCCTAAGGTGGTACTGCATTCCCTCCATAAAATATTCAATTCGAAGCTTTTCAAGGTCACGGTCATTTATTCCGTCTTAATATCAGCAAAATTGGAGCTGTCCGCTGGGCAACTCAGCAAATCTGTAGAAAATCTCTTCCGTCTCACGCGGGCATTTAGCAAAGCCCCCCCCCAAGTTACTTACTGGCTGTCGCGGCTGGCTGTGTTCAGTCATTTTTTTTATCACATGTGGGTCCACAGTTGTCGCCTTTTTTTGGCATAACCAAAATAATTTTTCTATCGTGGTACTGTCATGGTACTACATCTCCAAAACATGAGTCTTTGTTGAGTGCTACAGATATTTGTACACATTAAACGTACCATAGGAAACCATAATTGTTTTTCTTTCTGTAACGAAAGAAAACTGTAAAGAAACGAAAACTTTCTGGCGTTTCCGTCGTTTGATAAATCTATTTTCTAAACGTTTCAGTTACGTAAAGTACTTTAACTGTCTGCTTTACTGTGATCCGCAACTTTAAATGTTTCTTTCAATTTCTTCAGTTTATTTCTTCTTAAAAGTTTTCCCAGCATAAACTTCGTCATCACATCTGCACATAAAATTCGTCATCACATCTGCCGATAATCTGCGAGACATTTTTTTCAGTCTTCCCTTTTAGCGCATTTTCTCATGTATGGAAAAAATGCACTATTGTGCTCGCCATGTCCGTCTGTCCGTCCGTCTGTCCGTCCGTGACTTCACGTTTTCGTCGACGAGAAAATGCTCTCTCTGTCACTCACTGCAGTGAGTACTGAGTTATATTTTTTTCTTTGTAAGATCTCTAGTTTGTTCTGTGAGAGCGTGCGAGCTACAAGTTAAGATCCACGTTGGATCTCGGTTCACTGACTTCTCTAGAAGACTCAACTTCTCAACGAAGGCTCTTTTCTTGCGCTGGATGTGGAGCCAACGCCTCGCTGAAGTCGAGACGGTCTTGCGAACTCCGCTATCTCGCCTCGAGCGGCCTGAAGAAATGTTTGCAATCACAAGAAGTTAAACACCACAAGTTAACTGGGGCAAGTTAACCTCAAGCTTTTTCTTTCTATGTTTCAGAATCAAGCTGTTAGCTCGTAAACATGTTTTTATTTTTTCTTAGCGGTCGGTAGTTCTCTTATTCATCCGTGGCAAGCTTTCGTTTCAAAACAATAATAATGTATTACAGTTGTTCCGATGATTTCTTAGGCAACCAAGTAATATTTTTTCATATTTTGAACAAATCTTAATCGTTTTGCTCGGTGAAACGGTAGAAAACGCAAAATATATTTAAATTAGAATAATTATCTTCAATATAGTGATATACTTGAACGGTGCATCTGTGTAACAGTTTTCTGTTCGAAAAGTCTTCAATAACGTCTATGGAACAAAATTTTGCACAATTTTTAACACTTTTTTATCATAAATGAGGGTTTTGACTTCAACTTTCACACAGTTGGAAAATATATTAATTAACTTTTAAACATGAACTATTCCTTGAACACAGAATTTGTCGCCGAGGACAACGCGGTCAAATTTTATATGTAATGTGCGGAGACATTACGCATAAAATGTTTCTTAGATGAAATAATCCTGTGACGCGTACACAATTATCAAGAAAGTATCATTTGATGCCTTTGATATTAACTTAATGAGAAATATTATTGTTCCCCCTATATTAACAGTGAACACAGCCCGCACTGTTCCAGCCTGAACCCGTAGACGGTCTGCAGCAGCGCTGCTTTACGGTACTCAGTCAACCGTGTGCATGTAAGCCCGGGCCCTTAGCGCGCATACGGCGCCGCGCAAAAACCCTAAGTCTGGATAAAGGCTGGGCAAAGCCTACTTTGAAGCGGGCTTTGCCAGACCAATTGGAATTAGGCGTTTTTACCCGCAGACTTTTTAGAGCGTGCAAAGCATTTCGTAGCGAGCGCCGAGTTTGTACATGTATATGACAGGCCGCTGTAATATTTTTCCATTACACGCGTCTTTGAAAGCAAGAGAAATATAGTGAGTGAATTTGTTGCTGAGCGATGTAGTTCATTTTATTATCATGCAAGTTGGAGCGCATTTACTCAATTTAAGTACATTTGCAAGTTGGAGCAATGAACATGGTAGAGGTGAGTGAACGTATTGAGGTACTTTGGCAAAATATGATTTTATATTGCAGGAAAGAGAAAGTTTCTGGTGAAAAACTCTATAAAAACGAACAACTTTGTGAGTGTGTTTGTCTGCTTTGAAATTGCGAGGAAAAAACATTTAACTTACAACTGTGATTCATAATCCTATTCAGTTATTTTAATGCATGAAATTATTTAAAAATCTCGTTTATTTGAGCATACCTGTAGAAGATTTATTTGAGACATCAAAGTAAAAATATTTCTTTTAATCTCAATAAGCCAACACACAGCCTTGTGCTCACGCCCAAGAATTGAGCTGCCTTATTACTGACCGAAGATCTTTTTCATGGTCGTACCACGCAAGTGTTTCATGTTCATGACAAGCTTTCATTTTTATGTTCATGCTATGCACAACGCGATGAAGGCGCCTGGCGATGTCGTTATGTGCGACATGAAAACTTAATTTGACGATAGCCACGTCGAGAAAAATCATTCTTCTCGAAATGCGGGTTAAGAGCACAACAATGAATTGTTGTTTTTCATGAATAACATTAATAAAATTGTTCATGAATAGCATGAACAAAATTGTTCATGTATAGCATTTATAAAATTGTTCATGAATAGCATGAACAAAATTGTCCATGAATAGCATGAACAAAATTGTCCATGAACAGCATGAACAAAATTGTTCGTGAATAGCATGAACAAAATTAGGCACTTGACGCCTTCATTGGATGTATCCCAACGCTCATGGATCCAAATGGGTATGATTTAGAAAGGAAAAATTATAATTTTCAAGTTTCAATGCAAAAAGTTGTAAGCAGGAGAGTAATTCCGCGTTGAAACTCTAAAATTTGTGTGGTTGACGCCCCGGCATCAAGTCTAAGAGTTGACGAGTCTGCCGGTGCTCCCAACCATACATTTTCCTTGAAATCTTGGCTGCTCCAAAACAGTATTTTTTATTTCGCTGCTCACGGGAACCTTTAGAAATGAAAATTTAATAGTGATGATTTAAGCAAATGCAGAAGACGGGAGAATGTGTGGAATTATAATAGTAGACCAAAATTCCTTGGACGTCGTATTTGAATGTGTTAGACTTTTATATTACCATATTTCCTTACCATATAAACGGGAAAACGAGGTCGAATACAGTTGTAAATTTATACTGGTAGAAAGAGTAGAGTTTGCAGCGAGATCTCAAGGTCTTGTCACATAATCCAAGAATATTCACAAGAAGCCAGCACCGCGGCACTGAACTGCACAGGCAATTTGTTCACTGTTTTCTTGGGAGTTTTTGAGCGCTGGGGTGTTTGCTCAAGGTACTTTTTTGAAGCTCTTTTGCTTCCTCGTCATCGCGCATCCAAAGCCTGCAACCGATCCTGGCGCTTCGATCAAAATGTCGTTCTTGTTTACACGAGCCGCGAGAAAACGTCACATGAAAGTTGGGATCTGATGTGAATTCTGGAACGCCCAAAAAGTGGAGATGCCACTATAGCAGCTTTCCCACACAAAAATAAAAAATGTAAAATTTCAAAGGGATAAGTCTTATTTCGAGTCTTATTCTTATTTATTTGTTTCATTCATTTCTTATATTGTTTCATTTATTTCTTATTCTTATTATTTGTTTCATTTATAATGGAATTCCGTTCGTATGCGATACAAAACAATTTTTTTGAATATGTTGCTAGTGTCTGATTAAGTTCTGGCAGTTTTGATTATCCTCAGTTTTACTTCTTTTTTATCTATCATCCAATGCTAGAAAAACAAACAGCTTTCACGAGTCGCGAAGCTCGCGATATATTTTAATGCACATTAGCGAGTTAAATTCGTCTACTAATTATAAGACTTGAATGCCACTTGAAGTTTCTTTTTGAATGCAAATGAATTAGTTTTGATTTTGATATCAATGGCAGGCGGTTCCGTATAGGTCTTTAAATAGAGAATCCCCTCCCCATTTGTCACAGTAATTTTCACGCTAAAGTGATGTTAAGGGGACCTACTGATAATTTTGATAACTTCTATAGTTATTATCCGATTGACATGAAACTTCACATACATACGTAAAATGTAAAAAAATGGCAGTGGTACCATTGGAAAGAGCAGAATTCCAGCTTTCAGATGAGCACAAAAACCGAAAAACGCCAGAATTGAAAATTTTAGGCAGCAGGTCCCCTTAATAATTTAATTAATAGAAGCCCTCCAAAAACCTTTTCTAATACGTACCTTCAATTTTTAACCTCATTTGTGGAATTATGGGAAATAGGTTTTTTTTATTTTTTTATCTTAATTTGAAAAAGTTGCTAGAAAATATCACAATTTTTTAATTCAACCTCATTCAAAGATTTTGACGAAATAGAATATTTTTTTGCTTTCGATCCTAATTTAACAATTTGGGGATGAAAATACATTAAAATTTGTCTATCTAAACTTGTATGTTTGGTTAAAAATAATGCCAGTTTTATTGAGGACTTCTTTTGAGTTTAATCTCTCAAGCTTTCTGATATGAGGTACAGTAATAGGTTCAATTTGTCTTAAAATTTGTCCAAATGAAAGGCGTTGAAATGAATTTGTCCAAATCCTGCCACGCGTTTCGCTCATCACTGAGCATCTTCAGGCAACGAGGTCGAGCAGCTGAGTAGACGAGTTGCTTGTGGGTTGGCTGCAGAGAGGAGACTAATTGAAGTAGATAGTAGTAGACTCTAACTAAACTTGTATCAAGATAACATCATTTAAAATATTATTCCAGGTCCAGGTTGTAAAAAGGTATCCCCTGAAGCTATCCCCCTTACCACAAGTCCGCTTATTCACTGGAGTCTCAATTTGAAATATTATTCCTTACTTGGCCGTCATACTATGAAATCCAATCATCGATTGTACATGTGTTAATGAAGCTTATCTGTTGAAATTAAAAAAAAAACAGGCATGACTCCCTTCAGCAAACATTTACGAGTAAAATCTACCTGAGTTTACGATCAGCAGTGTATATAGAACTCCATTTCTCTTCCATGCGAGCATCAAAATCGAAGAGAAATAGCATCAAAATTCACTGCTTACACCAAGGTTCACAACCAACATCAAGGTTCTCAACTAACATCAAGGTTCACAACTAACATCAAGGTCCACACCTAAAATAAAGGTTCACTGCTGACATCAAGGTTCAAAAACATCAAGGTTCACAACTAACATCAAGGTTCACAAACATCAAGGTTCACAACTAACATCAAGGTTCACAAACATCAAGGTTCACAACTAACATCAAGGTTCACAACTAACATCAAGGTTCACACCTAACATTATGGTTCTCAACTAACATCAGGGATCACAGCTAACATAAAGGTTCACAACCAACATCAAGGTTCACAACTAACAGTAAGGTTCACAACTAACATCAAGGTTCACAACAAACAGCAAGGTTCACAACTAACATCAAGGTTCACAACTAACATCAAGGTTCACAACTAACATCAAGATTCACAACTAACAGCAAGGTTCACAACTAACATCAAGGTTCATAACTAACATCAAGGTTCACAACTAACATCAAGGTTCACAACTAACATCAAGGTTCATAACTAACATCAAAGTTCACAACTAACATCAAAGTTCACAACTAATATCAAAGTTCACAACTAACATCAAAGCTCAACACTAACATCAATGTTCACAACTAACATCAAGGTTTACAACTAACATCAAGGTTCACAACTAACATCAAGGTTCACAACTAACATCAAGGAGCAGTTAAAGCGTTTCTCGCTGTCTCAATAAGTTGCCTCTGAAACACACCAGCAGTTCGCGGTCTCGCACTCCATAGGAAAGAGCGTCTGCCATCCTGCGGTCATGTCGGCAGATTGTTTCTCGGCTCGTCAGCGTGTGCGGAAAATAAGATTAGTTAACAACGCAAATAACAGCAAAATTCTGCTATAGACTTACTCCGGTGGTCGACGTGCTGCGACTTGTGTCAGTGATCAGCAATGCTTTCTTTGTTAATCACTAATTGTTCTAGTGAATCCCCCGCTAGATAAACAATATTCCCAAACTTTAATAAGGATTTCTTGCGTTCTTTAATTTAAAAATTTTACACCAAACCTTCGGAAGACAAAAATATCATTAAGATACCTATCCCTCGAAGCATTTTAAGGCCTCTAACTCGCCAATACTCGAAGGTGAATTTGTATTATTTACCTCAAGCCAGCAAATTGAATATATGAAATTAACCCTAAATTTTTTGGGGATAATTTCATCAAAAAAAGTGAAACATAAAATATTTTTTAATAAATATTTAAATTTGATTTTTACTGATTATGAAATTGTATTATAAAAATTCGTATTGTTGTGAGAAACGAAGCAAAGTCAAGGAGTTGATATTAAAGTTGATACATGTTGATTTTAAAGAAAGTATTGAGAGTTCAGAACAGCATCAGCGGCCGCGCAGGCAATAAATTCTGGTATCGACACTTGTTCTTCGTTCAGCACAACTTCAATTTCCACGCAGAACTCGTCCTAGAAATTGTTCTGTGCGATCCATCATCGCTGCTCGACACATTTCCAATGACGGCTTCGTCAAATGCTGGGATAATCTTAGAAGATATATTGATGTTCTTCAGTGAAACGATGCGCCTTGTGCATCATACGTTTACATCACTTATTTATTGTTATACTCCTTGTATTGACCGCATCAGGTAAATCATTGGATCAGTTGAACGTCAAGAACGATCAAAAATATTTCAAAGAGAAAGGTTTTCATGATATGCACTAAAGCAGGTTATATTATAAGAAATATTGTAATAACTTTGAAATTGTCTAGATATTGTAAGAAAAGTAATGAAAAATTATAGTAGGGTACGTATTATACGTAATAATATACAGACTAACTGAGGGTCCAACAAAAATATCCCCGACTTTTCATCTATTTTATAGCTTTGCTTAATATTAGCATAGTCTAATTGTTAATACGCTTATGGGTTCACTGAAAAACGTAGAAGGGCACTTAGTTGAAGGAAAAATTTTTTGTGTTCATCCTAATTTTGGTGACTCTAAAAATACGAATAAACATGAATTTTATAGATTAACAAATCATTGCTATAATAGTATAGTTGCTATAATAGTATTATAATATAAATTATAAAAAAATTACACATACATTATTTAGAACATTGAACTATTTTAATTAGAAGCTGAGGTGTAATCAATCAAAAAGGCGGGGATGTTTTCTGGGCACCCTTTATATGTAATATTAATATTTCAACGTTATGGCCAAACTGTAATCGGATATTATTCATTTCAAAATAAACTTTTGGGTGTTTTTAAATGATATTCTAGCACTCACTCTACAGCAAAATGAGATGAAAAAACGTTGACGAAATTTATTCCTAGTATGGAAACTAAAATATACATGCATTTTTGGCAAATTTTTATGACGTTAGAAGGTGGCTTAAACCACCTTGTTAACAAGTGGCTTATAAGTATTCTAGCAAGAAATTAATTTAAAAAGTAAAGGTATGATAAATAAAATGTCGAAGAGTATGTAAAGAAGTTAGAAGGATATAAAATTTTTTTTTTAATTTTTAAAATCATTTATTTTGACACTTGATTCATGCATTGTCTCCAACTTTACACAAGTGTGCAAAATTTCAGATCGATAGGATAAGTAGAAGTGTGTTAAATTTCGATTACAATATTTGTAGCAGACAAACAAACAAACAAACAAACAACAAGAAGTGAAGTTAAAGAGAAGTGTTGTAAAAAAGAAGAAAGATGAAGGCGACGAAGGGTAAGAGGACGGCTGTGATGAGCATCAAATCAACTCACAATTTATTGGTCACAATGGGCCGAATTTTTTGTCGTCCTTCGGCGAACTCGGGCAAGCTGATGACGGCCGGAATAAAGGATCGTCGCTGCCGCTCGTCAAGAACTCGAAAACATGGGAAAATTCTCAATCCTGGATGAGATTCATCGTGTAAACACACCCGTGTTTTTAAGCTCGTTTTGATGGGAAGTTTGTTAAGTCCAAACCAGCTCAGTTTGTTCTTCCAAATTTGTTGCTCATATCGCTTGAATAATGCGGCAGGTCTTTGCGAATGACGGACAAATAATCGAATTATTGCAACTTTCACATCATGTTCTCGTTAGTAAAAATCGATCAAAATATTAGACGTTCGGGAATTAGGCATGTCAGGAATAGAATGGATATCCTGCATGGAGTTGTGTCATATTTTTCACATACTCGGATCGTGGGTAAGTGGGATATTCATCATAGACGGGTTTCAATCGCGAATTTATACGTACCATAGTTATTCACCATGCTCAGTAGTCTCAGAATTTCTTTGGAATTGGAGTTAAAATATGTCTTGAAATAGCTAGGGGAAATTTTCTGAAAGAAGCTCAGTCTGTAAATTCAGTTAGGCCTATTGGTACTTCATAAATTCAGTTAGGCGAATGAAGATGCCTCCCTAACTTATTGACATCCACCAATTTTGCACAAACCATCCAATCCCGCACTTATTCTGCAATGTTTTCGATACTGAGGCTTCGTTACTCGAATCCAATTTTCTGGAGGCATCTCCAGAAATTGTCATCGTCAACGACGTGCCTCTAAATTTCTGATCGCCCAACTCACTTGAGTTCCCAGTTTCCAACACGCGAGTTTCAATATCTTGCCGATTTGAAGCACGTTATTTGTGCCAATAAATTTCTCATCTGACAGAACATGTTCCGAATGGAATTTATGCGGAAGCCGATGTCGCTCTGTGAATGTGGAAGCCATTCTCCGCAAACGAAGAGTCGCTTTTACGTTCACTGCACATTGGGCGTTGTGTTGAAACTACCTGCTTGAAGATAGCACTGCTTCACTTCTTGGCAGCGCATTTAGTCATTGTAGTGTTAGATTATAGCAGAAAAGCCTGGTAGACGGTGATGTTTGCAGGTAAATTCGTTAGCACATTTTTTTAATTTCAAGCTGACTAGAAAACATGAGTCGTAACTTGTTTTCCTGTCAGGAGAGCAGAGGAATTGGGATGAATCGATCTCGGAAACAAGGTCTCACAGACAAATTCTACTTAAATACTCAAATTATGAGAAACTCTAAAAAAAGTATTTCCTATTTAGTATAAATCTATAAAGGTTTTGTATTTCCAGGATATTAAATTTATATCAGGTGCGACGAAACCAACCCGCCCATATTTGACTATTACAAATGCCGCCAATCTGTACGAGTCGTCAGAAGAGAATCCAACAGCGCAGCTGCTCCGATCGTAAAGAAGAGCGGCGAATATCATTGGCGCATATTGGCAGCCGCGTTATGGAAGCCATCCGCGGGATAACATATCGTATAATGTTTATGATGTTCAGCGTCCGAGACAGCTTTAAAATTGCTCCAGGTCCCTAATTCAAAAAGACTTGCTGGTATTGACTTGCGTATTGCGATCCGCTGCCGACGTCGTTACTTACGGGGAATGCCGTAAGCCTAGCAGCTTTTCTGATCTAATTTTTCAACTGCTGACTCATTGACAGTGTTTTTCCAGAGAACTTCAAATCAGCTTACTCTACGCCTCTATTGAAAAAAAAAAATCTTGAAGCTTTGATCCCTAAGCATATTGCCCCATCACCAGCCTGTCGATTTTATAGAAACTCCTGAAACGTGTTGTGGCCCGATAGCTGAATAACCATTTTCATCATCATTTTGTCTGCATACCGTCGTCTCCACTCGACGGACACCACTGTGCTGAAGGTTCTTTCAGATATTTTGCGAGCAGTATAGTCCGCGGCGACATTAATTACGGGACTGGCTTGACGAGGCCTTGCGGCCGCTTTTGACACGGACGACCACACCAATTTATTGCGTCGACTTGACGTATCATTCGGCCTGCGCGGTACAGTGCTGCGGTCCTTCGAGTCCTCTCTCAGCAATAATTGATTCCAATGCGTTTGACGTGAAAACTCTTCTACGCCTTGCTGCGTAGACTGCCAACTCTTCTTGGTCACTTGCTGCGTATTACAGGGATCAGTCCTCGGCCCGATCATCTTCCTGTTAAATGATGTCGACGTGTTGCACATAATTGATTCAGGTAGTTTGAATTCGCATATGTTTGCCGCTGGCACCCAAATTTATGGTTATTCTGAACCGTCTGACGCTGCAGCGTTGCAGGACCGGAAGTGTGTCTGCATGGACTCCGTCTCAGACTGGCTGCGCTCCAACCGGCTTCAGCTCAATGAATGAAAAACCAGTTTTTTTTAGTTTGTGACTGGTCGGTGCCAGCATCAGGTTCCTGAGCATTCTTCTTGACTCAGAACTTTCTCTGGAACTTTCTATGAAACTTTCTATTGACTCTTAATCATATTACCACAGTCATCGCCGCATGCTTTGCCGCTCTGCAACGAAAACGTAGCGTCAGCCGCTCTCTCTCGAGGCCCTCGTGATGTCCTCGAGTCGAATTTTCGAGTCCAATCTGTTCGTGGTTCTGACCAGATTTGGCTGTGGTAATGCCAAACTATAATGGACTTCCGACCAGGGCACTTATAAACTGCAATCCGTAATGTACTCTGCTGCTCGACTCGTGTGCAATAATCGAAAATTCGACCACGTGATGCGGATGTTGTGCGAACTTCACTGGAAGCGTATGGAGCAGCGCCAGCAGTTCAAGGTCGCTGTTCCGACGTTCCGATGCCTTCACGGTCTGGCGCCTCCTTATCTCACGGAATGACTGCAGGGCGTTCGTCATCAACAGCGGACCTCGTCGTTCCATCAACTCGTTTATCTATCGTCAGCGACAGAGCGTTCCCTGTCGCCGCCGCCAGAACCTGGAACAATCTGCCGGCTCCCGTAACATTGGCTCCTTTGTTGCAGGTGTTTCGTTGACTCATAAAGGCGGAACTATTCTGTAGAACTATGAATAAAGTGCTTAATCATTTGTATTCGTTCTCATCCTTATTCGTTTCCATTTATTTTTTGCTTGCTATTGAACTTAATTAAGTATAACGTGCCCTCGAAGTTTGTTTGTACCAGACGCCACGATAACTGCATCGTAAAATTATAATGATAATAATGACAGCAATGGGTACCTCGTTTGTAAGTAACTCAAATACTAAACTCTCTTACGACTCAATTATTAACTTAATAAGGATGTTTAGGATCGAGTGCATACTATAGCTAAACTTTACTTAAAGTTTTAGCCGTGTCATTGGTGGTCATTCAGTCCCTGATGCGTCTTTTAAAGAACATGAGCAGTTTACGCCTCATAAGATTTGGCGCGCAGTTACAATGCTTTTGCATTTGTACGAGATAAAATTAACAGCTTGAGAGAGCACCGACTGCATACTATATAAAATATTATTTACAACTTATAACTATTGTGTGTTCAGTAGGCGCCTCGCCCTGCCTCCACTCTAACAATGCACTCGAACACAATGAATAGCCAAGGCTAATTTTACGAGCTTTTATATAAAATGGCGGCTGATTAGCTAGCCAGTGCATTCTTTGAGCTATATTGCATTCATGTATTTATTGTTCATCAACAGTACAATGGTACACTTATTCTTTATCAGATAATAGCACGAGAGAATAAGGTTTCCTGGCGATACAAATCCTTAATTACTAAACAAAATAGTGAAAAGATGAAGATAAATAAAGCATGAGCAACGTCGATATCCAATAAAATATAAAATAATATTTTATATTTATTTGAATATAAAATCATCATCAGGACAAAGTTAATCGTAAGTTGCAACACAGGACCGAACAGCACCGCAACTTTCTGATACAAGTAATTTACTCGCCGAATTGTCTCGAGATTGCGATTGAGCAGAAACCTTGTTTCCATTGACAAATAATTGATATTGTCTCCCTGCAACTCTGTAGGATGGCAAAAGTGATGGTCCCGCTGCAACTCTGCAAATTTTCAAACGAGACTTACGCTGCAACTCTGTAGGCTGATAAAAGAGACTTTAGTTGCAATTCTGCAAACTAACAAAAGAGACAGTCTCATTGCAACTCTGTAGGCTGATAGAAGGGACTGTCCCGTCTCGCTGCAACTCTGCAGGCTGATGGAACGGACTGTCACGCTGCAACTCTGCAGCGAGGTTTTGCTTATCTGAATGCTGATGGTCCCGCATTCCTAGTGAAGTGAAAACGCCTGCAATTAAATAGGCAAAGTTAGGCCAGCATCAGAAACTTTTTTGTCTGCATAAAAAATTGTCAGTTGAGAGAGTGAGAGAAGAGGTGTAGTCCGGTTCATTTGCATCACAATTTCGGCAAATTTATCCGCAATTATGACAATCATTGAAGATGATACTGGCTTTATGAATAATTTTAGTACAAACTCTGACATTTGGATATAATTAGCGAGTTACTGATATAGTTATAGATGAAAAATCATGTAATGATGGAACAACAGTCAAGATTTTTAATCTAATTAACTGTTTAATTATTAAATAAGTAGCATACAAATTTATGGTTCATCTTTGTTATCTGGTATATACTTATACAAAATCGCGTATTTTAATGTTGAAACAAATTGAATATGGCATGGTATATTTGAAAATGGCTTGTAGAACCTTTTATTGCCTATTATTTTGTTATTTATTTAAACGCCAATTTTTATATTTCAAAAGACTTTATATAATAGGGTATATACTATATATTTTATATTTTAATATTTAAAAGTCCTGTTCCAGAGCTTTGATGGAAGCTCGGTTAGCTTGCGTGGAAGAAAATTCGAAGCCCCGCAATTGAAAATAATCGCGTCGCTAATTAAGGATGAGCGGCAGTCGAGAAAAACTTCTAATTGTTGATGAAGTCAAATTTTTCTCAAACCTGACAAAAAAGTAATTACGCTGGCGCATTAGAAATAATATGGTATTATTAAACTGAAACGCATTTTCGTCAACGATCCATCATAACAACATCATGTCATATCGTTACATTAACATAGCAGCATCATGTCATGTCGTCACATTAACATAAGAACTCCATGTCATGTCGTCACATTAACATAACAACATCATGTCATGTCGTCACATTAACATAACAACATCATGTCATGTTGTTACATTAACATAACATCACGTCATGTCGTCACATTAACATAACAAGATCATATCATGTCGTCACATTAACATAACAACATCATGTCATGTCGTCACATTAACATAACAACATCATGTCATGTCGTCACATTAACATAACAACATCATATCATGTCGTCACATTAACATGACAACATCATATCATGTCGTCACATTAACATAACAACATGCGATGTCGGAGATTTTTTATGGGGTTATCCTAAATCAATTGTTTACAATGACTGCCCAAGGACCCTACCTCATTTGAAGAACAACATGCGCCACGCCATCGCCGCCAACATAGCCGTCAATATGCTTCAGTGAGATGAGCGGAACTTCAAATATTTACTTACTGAATGCATTGACACTGGAGGCCCTCATTAGTCCGATGTCATCTTTAAAACTTAGTAATACAAAAACTGAGGTAAGATCAGATCGGAAGGTTGGGTGTTCGAGTCACTCTGGGGTCACCAGTGTAAAGGTTGATGCTGATAATGCTGAAATACAAGTATACTGAAACTCAGAGGCTAGGGAGAGGCTGGCGTAAGGTGTGAGGCACTTTTATTGTTTACAGGAACAGGTCTGGTGATGAACTGACACGGAGCAAAACGGGTATGACAAGGTTAACACAAGAATGAACTGTTTCTTAGGTGGTTTGATTCAAGAAGTCAGGCGGGATGTTGCTACATTTCTTTTCCACAAAATTTATGCTGTAGTGATATCACCGAATGACGAGCGAATATGCTTGCTATGTCAACATGTTGTGTTGGTTTAAGGGATTAGTTCATCTGAATGTGTACAAGTTAACACAATCATGCACATGACTTGATCAGTAAAGCGCGCGAAAAATTTACATTGGTAATTGATGAAAGTCTTTTGGAAATTTTTGTTGTTCATCGGCGTTTTCAAGATTTTTAGCGTAGAGATGCCGCTAAACTCATTTGCTGCGGGATATTCAAAGATTGCAAGCCTTCGCACGCTCGTAAACCCGAATTTGTCTATTAATCACAAACTCGTAATCCCCAAATCTCCAAATATCCCACACCGTTTCCCTGTTACGCTTCAAGCTTATGAAAGCTGCACCTAATAGAAACCTTACTGAAAATCATCGGTTGATGGTCGGTGGTTCACCTATGGCCAGCGAACGCTCGTCTCTTGTTCGCCTGTGATGTAAAATGACGCTGTCATCACTCTGATTAGCATCAGTGCAAAGAGATCTCCTCTTTCAATGGAAGCAATATCGCTCCCACTACCGCTTTAATTAGGATCATGAAGCGCTCGTAATGAAGCAACTCATTATACTGACCAGACCCTTCCAAAAAAATGATGACCGCTGCAAAATTCTGATGAGTTGCCCATGCGTTTGAGCTACGAAAAAGCTGATGTGGGAATTACGCGGTCAAGCGAAACATTGTGGTACCCAAGCGCCCTTTTAGAGACTTCAATGGCAGCTGCTCACGAGCTCAGGATATCTGATTGTCCTTATTTATTTCAGTAATGAGATTTTCTGTGACCGATAATGAGTGCTGCATTGCTGGCGAATATATTACTTTTTAAAATAGGCAGGTTGTAAAAGGGACTTGGCTGTTTGAACAGACTGGAAATTCAACGAAATAAAATGTAGAACAATTTTGACAATAAGTTCGATGAGGCAGCATGTGAGTATAAAATGTTAATCATTCTAATGTTACTGGTCGGGATAACTTGAATTGTTAGTTGCGTTTAACTATGCGCAATGTACTCCTAATTTAAACTTAATTTGTTCAAACAAAGGAACAAACTTCGTAAAAAGAGCTCAAAAAAATAATAACAATAAAATAATAAATAATATAATAATACTAAATGAAAAATAACTCAGTTTCTTTGCTTATTTCAGGCAATAATCGAAAATAACTTATAGCCAGTTAAAGAATTTTCAAAATTAAAAGTGCAAAAATACGTTTTCCAGCACATTGTTTGGTCCAAAGCTATCTAACAGATATCGTTTAATCGAGCCGTCGGGTCAAATAACCGCGATAAAAACGATAAACACGTAAACGAAAATAGTTTCGGCTTTGCCAGAGGACGGAAAAAATTAATTCGTGTATTTCATGCTGGTTTCGCTAAACCTTCTTTGCTTCTAATAGCGGCTCAGAAAATCACTCTATACAAGTTTTTAGTCAATGAATCTTAGCGAAATACCAGGAAAATTGCCGTTGAGAAAAGTTCGAGGAAAATATTCATAGTTTTGTCAATACCAGAGCTGCGATGCACAAGATGCTCAAGTAAATGAATTCACCAATAACGACGCTTGATGCAAACTGCGGGCAGCAACGCTTGCCGAGGCTGGTTAGAGCAATCAGCAACCTGCCCTAATGAAACAGCAACCAACCTGCCTTAGAGGAAACAGCAGCTGCCTTAGAGGAAACAGCAACTGCCTTAGAGGAAACAGCAACCTGCATGCCTTAGAGGAAACAGCAGCTGCCTTAGAGGAAACAGCAACCTGCCTTAGAGGAAACAGCAACCTGCCTTAGAGGAAACAGCAGCTGCCTTAGAGGAAACAGCAACCTGCCTTAGAGGAAACAGCAACCTGCCTTAGAGGAAACAGCAGCTGCTCTAGAAAAAACCGCTTCCTGCTTTGGAGGAAATAGCATCTTGGCTTAGGGAAACAATAACCTGCCTTTGAGGAAATGGCAACCTGCCTTATGGAAACAGCAACCGGCCGCAAAACAAGGCACCTTGCCTCATGAAATTATCAACCTGTCTTTTTCGAGTTTTGTTAGAGTTTGCGCAACCGGGAAATGTTTCAACGCTTACTGTATAGCAGAGACAGTGATCCTACGTATAATTTAATGTTTAGTGATTTTATTTGAATTTTTTTGCAGAAGATTACGCCCAGTGCATAACATTGATAGTTTTCAATCACGTTCTATATATACAGTGCTGATTTCGTAGCATAGATGCCAGACAAGTAGACATGTGAGAAGGTCCAAACAATTCTACAAACAGCATGGTCACTGCATTTACCAAGCTGTGAAGCTGCTGCACTCGTGTGAACTCAATGTTTTTTATCATGACTAGCACATCCCAGTCAATTTCATAATTTTCCTGTTACATTTTTCACCTTTTGTTAGGAAATACAGGTTTCCGCCCTCCAATGTTATAAATCGTCTGTGCATAAAAAAGCATACATGTCCATCAATAAATATATTTCCTTGTTTATTTATTGATTTGAGCAACAAATAAATAATAATGTCTGTTTAAAAATTAATTTTTAAAGACAACACTTCTAAAGAGTCCAGTGTCTCCAATGTTACAGATGTAGAATGAATTTCTAATTTTATTTTAGAATATTAAAAAAAGTAATTTTTCAATTTGTTTTATATATAATTTTTTTCAAAATTATTTATTCTGTCAATTGATTCATGCATTGCCTCCAACTTCACACAAGTGTGCAAAATTTCAGATCAATTGGACAGTTAAAAGTGTGACAAATATCAATTATAAGATTTGTAGCTAACAAAATTGTTTTTTCGTTTTTTTTATATTGAAAAAATATATATTTTTAAAATTTTTATTTTGTCGCAACTTTAAGCAAGTGTGCAAAATTTCAGATCGATAGGATAAGTAGAAGTGTGTTAAATTTTGATTATAAGATTTGTATCAGACAGACAGACAGACAAACAAGAAGTGAAGTTAAAGAGAAGTGTTGTAAAAATAGATTGCAATTCTATACATTGGAGTCTTCTGGGACAAAAAAAAAAAATACTTTTGTAGCCGAAAAAAATCTTTGAAAGATTCTTACTTTTGTAAGATAAATACCTCTTGATTACAAATAACATGCAGGGCTAGTAAAACATGCTTTTGAAGGACAAATGACTGCACTGCAATCCTAATTTCGAGTGGTCACAAATGTTTTTTTTCCGAAATACATTTCTTTTTATCCTGTTTTTTTTCAATGTTTACAAACGTTTGCCCGAGATAACAATTTTAAACTTTGAGAAACTGCACGATAAGAAATTTTCTAAAAGTAAATATTTGCTGCTCAACTTAATTCCCTGCAGGATGCTAGAGAAGAGAAACATTGTTAAATTTGGACGGCAAAAGATAAAATCTGTTCAAGCATACCTCGTTCGCAGGCTTATATTCTCCTCATTTCATAGAATATAGAAATTGTTAATATTTTCTTCATCTCCTTCAATTCAATCGGTAGGTATATTTAAAATTTTGTTGTTGCAATTTTTCTAACGATGTGCGTTGATGTTAACGAACTGATGAGTGAGTTGTTTCCCGAAACAATATTAATAAAATTCTATAAATTTACTTAAAAACTTCTCTACAATAGAATTTTTAGTTAAGTCATTTCATGATCAAACTTTTTTTTGTTTTGTTTTTCTTCGTAGGTGCAGAGGCTGAAAAAAACTGGGGTTGCGTTCATGCAATCCTCGGACAGAATTACTTTAATGGCCGTTGATAAAACTCGCTATGAGTCCCTGGCCGCGAGCGACGGGCGCCTTGCTCGGAATTGTGTTATCGGTACGGCGCCACGAACGCTACAGAATCCTTTCATTGCATTAAGATCCATTTTTCGTTATTTTCAGTTGTGAACGATAAGGTATTGACAGAAGTTCTCGTTTGTATAATAATTAAACTTATAAATAATGGTAAATAGATGTAGAAGGTGTTATCTATAGTTCAATATTGACCGTCACAAGAAATATAGCATGTGTTCCCACATGTGTTTCGTGTATATGTTAAATTCATGTGTTTCTCACTTGTGTTTCGTACGTGTGTTTCGTATTCGTATTAATGGTAACTCTGCCTCTATTCATTAGCCGAAAAGGCGCTCCGCAGCTCATGTACCGAACCAGTGAGCAGTGTACCGAACCAGTGGAGTGGTAGTGAAGTACCGAACCAGTGGAGTGGTAGTGAAGTACCGAACCAGTGGGGTGGAAGTGTAGTGCCGAACCAGTGTACCGAACCAGTGAGCAGCTCACACAAACGTTGTCTCGGGTTCCCTAAACTTGCGGGACCGCGGCGCTGCAAGACTCATAATCTTGAATAGAGTCTTGCATTACCCAGCGCCTCGGCGCCTGTAATGAGAGCATGCTTATGAAGTTCACGAGCTGTACTAAGTCTTGATGTATAGTAGCGCGATTATCAGCTCACGAATAATGTTTGGCGTGGTGGCTGTTTCTGTCTCTTATTAATCTTGATAGAACACATTTGGTCGTGCAACTGCTTTCATTCACATAGTTCGGCTATGAACGGGCGGCGCGAATGAAAACGAACTTGCGCAACGATAAAAGATAATGTACTTATTTAAACCAAATGAATCAAGTACACTGAGCGTTGAACGCTGAGCTGGCATGAAATTGTGCTGGCAACTTCACATCAATTATCGTGTAGTTTATTCTTTCGCTAATATTGCACTTTACAGTAAGCGGTAGACGATCATTATCTATAAAATGAACGCAATTAAGGGTTAATTCTGTGAGTTGAGAGAAATGTAATATATTATTCCTATCTAAAGAATGATGTGAATTTTAGCTCGGTACGAGGAGCGTTAGTGGACTCTGGCGCCTCGGAAATGGTTTCTCAAAATGAGTTTTGACAATAAGATGAGATTAGTAATAGCCCGGAAAAGTAACAAGGCAGAGCAAAAAACCCTCACAGAATGAAGTTAAGATTCCAGTATAATTGTGCAGCGGAACATAAAATTGTATCTCTGAATTTTACGAAACAATTACGAGGCAGTTAGGTACGAGACATTGTATCGCAATGCCAGACGAAACGAGACTTTCCAAAATGCGGATTTATCTGGAATAAGTGGAAACCATTTTTTCTGGGCGGTTGGACAGATTTGGTGACATTTGGCTGTCAACGCAACATGGCAGTTGCATTGACGGGCAGACATAATAATTTGTGGCTGGAAGAATATTTTTGCTAGTAATGCTTTCTGTCACAACGTGTCATGTTCGACACTCTTCGAAATAATCATGGATAACGAGGGTTCTAAACTTTATGGCATCATTGCGTGTTGGTGTTGCCGTGTCTTACGAGTGTTGCGCAGTTCATTAATGACTTTAATTTTTATTATAATTTTTTTCATAAAGGACCAATGAAAAAATAAATGTGGAAGGCGACGTGAATTTATCTACAAACTAAACTTTTGATGCCGCCGTCTAGCTCCCCTGATCGGCTTAATTACAGCGGCGCTTCAAGACAAATTTGAAAATAAATGTTCCGAACGAACTCCATGGAAGCTTTAAAGTTAAGAATTTTAGCCAAATTGTAAATAAAAGTTGCATTTTAATTGCTTCAAATTAAAACTAAGGAGCCATTTGGCGAGGGATGACGCATGGGAACGCAAATGATTTCTGTTATATTCTACTACGTATGCTATGATATAAAACCAATCAAATTTATTCTTAGTTCAAGCGTATTATTATATTTCTTTTAACATTTTTCCTCTTCTTACAGCTTCATTGTAAACAAATTCTAGAAAACGAGCGTGTGGTCTACCTTTCTTTACCTGATGTGTATTGTTGTCTTATTGTAATGTTGCTGCGGGCCGTCCCAACATGTTCCTTTCATATAGAAGACCAAGAATAAATACTATAATAAATAGGTCATTTATTGACGTCTAGTTAAGCATCCAAATTCATACATCTGTATATCTATTATATCTATCTGATCATGAGAAATTGAGAACACAGAGTCGGACAATAGGAGTGAAGATTCCTCAAAAGTATCCTGGAAAGTTCTAGTCTAGTTGCTTTACATTTTATTTGCTTTTGTATCAATCCGTCTGACCTTGACAGCACAAAGTCAGTTCTTCGCTAAAGAATAACAATCTTGTCGCGGGCCCAGCTCGCCAAACTGAAGCTCGAGTCAAACCCTAACGTAGCTGTCGATCCTGTCGCGACTTTTGTATTTTACTTAAAATTTCGAGGAAGATTTTACGAAGCGCTTCAAATTTTGCTTCCGCTTAACCCAGTGGGAAGTTTTATCAAACAGTCTTATGGGAAACGGGAGCACGATCTTTGTAAAACAGGAGATATTTAAGCGAACTCCGAGTGCAAAAGGCTTGTGTGATGCCTGAGTTATCATTTCACAATTAAAATACCTATCGTTTAATTAACCCTCGTTTGCATATTAATTCTACGCATTACTGAAGTGCCTTAAACTCACGATCATTGCTCTGCCTAAGTCCTGAACCTTGAGTCCATGCCCAGCCTTGGGTGCCTTATACGCAGTTATTGAAGAACGTTTGTAATTAAACAGGCCGAGGCCTATAATACTGTATACTCGTCAGGAAATCTATTCCAACAATCGAACAAAATATTTTTCGTTTTATGATCTCCTTTTCTAGCAGTGTTTCACCCAGTTGCAAGGTTCCACAAGGTGGCAGAGTGTTGCAGGGCTGTAACTAACGGGAGCAGGGCTCTAACTGGATGCAGGGCTCTAACGAGATGCAAGTAGTGCCACTGTGTGAAGAGCTTGGGGTGCCGTGATTGGAGGATGAAGAACCAGCACGTGTTACTCGTGGTTGAGCTCCCCTTGCTGGTCATTCATGGGGTCTATCCGCAGCAAGAAGGGCTGGGGTTAACAATTACTGATCTAAATTTGTAAAAATATATCACAAAAATTGTGTCCCGTCATACACGGTAATCGTTCATGCATGGCGATTCCGACGTTAGCTAACGATCTCCGCGCTGCAACAGTCCAGAGGCCATCGTGGCTTGAGAGACCACAAGTGAGGGCAAGCAACTGTCCAGCGGCCACCGTGGCAAGAGAGGCCACAAGTGAGGGCAAGCAACCGTCCAGCGGCCATCGTGGCAAGAGAGGCCACAAGTGAGGGCGAGCAACTGGCAAGAGAGGCCTCTCTTGCCATCGGCCACCGTGGCAAGAGAGGCCACAAGTGAGGGCAAGCGTCCAGCGGCCACCGTGGCATGAGAGGCCACATGTGAGGGCGCTTAGCGAGCTCTGTTGACCTAAGGTTCACCTCTGATGATCCTCTCAAGTTTGCCCTTTGTTGAGCGTCTCGGTTTGTTGATTTGGTCTCTACAGAGGGACGCAGCTGTAGGCGCTGCTTCAGAGGAAACACGCCACGGCATTTAGAAACGCGGTCAAGCGTTAAATGTAATAGGTGGAAGTGTATCCTATCCTGTCTATAGACTTAAATAGATCCCAGCCCAGAGGTATGTAAGTCAAAGCATCGGAAACGATGAAGCCGGATCTGAAGTTTCGTAGTTTCATGCTGCATCAGAGTGAAGGTTGGCAACTGCGATGCAAGAAGATATGCACTAAAATGTTTTCTAATAGGTTGTTGCGTAAAATGATCAAATCACAATCAAACCTTGCACTGTCGAAGATCTGAGAGTAGACAGTGTTACAGTTAAGGAGATATTTCTGAGTGGTTTTTCAGTGAACGAGTTTATGAGGCATACGCAAATTGGTGGATTTGATGATAATGTTAATCATCCAGCGACATTTCGTCCAGCTTTGAACACTTTTATGCAAATTGATCTTATTGCGTGCCAACNTTAATCGGTAGCAAGCAGCTCCCAACTTCGAGTAGTGTATTTCGGCACCATCGAAGAGTAACCGACTGTACCGTATTTATAAATAATCTTGCGGAATTATCTATAATTTGCATTTATAAGGCGATAAAATTTGTTCAAACATGAGAAAATATAAAAAAGTTGAAAGGTAAATATTGTATTTCAGTGAAAGCTGAAATGTATAATAATTTAGGTATGAACGTTGGACTGAAGTGTTGTTTCTGCCTTGTACTGAATGCTCCGAGACGAAAAATTTCTTGTTCAGTCGTAATCGAATGACGGCGCTGGTGCCAGATCGCTGCCCGATCATTTCTTGCATAGCAAAGTACAACAAAGTTGTACTCCATTTACCTTTCCGCTCTCGCTTGTTGATTTATTAAATCTTTTATGGGCATTAACGGTGAGTTTAATTGTAAATTCTCGTTTACTGCTTCATATTTTTCTTCGATATAATCTGTTCGCTTTGAAATATGACCAATTAAATCGCGAAGGCAATCGAAATCCAACTTTATTTTCGCATTATTTTTTAACTTTATATTGTTATACTTCATGACATACAGGAAATTTTGCTCTGCAATTACATGCGTACATGCAGTTTATGCACTCGCGTCAACAACACAACAGCTGCTCTACAACGCTCTAATGGAGCCCATGCCCCTGCAGCGCTTCATGACGCTGTAATGGCGTCTTTAGGCTCTCGTAAATCCCAGTTTGTGATCAATTATTGCTAAGTTATTGCTATGGATACCGCTGCTTCTCAGAGGCAACATAGCATATAAATTTGTTACCAGTTCCGCCAGTGATGAGAGAATGGGAAGGTAATCCAGTGAGCGGATATAGCCAGGCATATAGGATTATATTTACTGTCAGTGAATTAGTCAAAAAACGAAGAATTCATTAGCATATAGTAAAATTTTTTCATATCTCCAAACCTGTACTGGCGTTACAGAAAATAATATTTACCTAGTTCTTCCCGACAGCAATTACAATTCGTTGAGTGTATATACGTTTGGCAGACTACGAGTAATTCATCTCGTTCAGTGACCGGACGTCGAGGCCTTCATTCTAAAGATGTCCTCATAAGGCTGAACACCAGCCACGAACTCATTAATAGCCGACAAACCTGTGCTGGCGTTACAGAAAATATAATATTTAAATACTTCTTCCTGACAGCAATTACAATTCTTTGAATTTATTACGTTTGGCAGACTACGAGTAATTCATCTAGCTCAGTTACCGGACGTCGTGGCCTTCATTCTAAAGATGTCCACAGAAGGCTGAACACCAGCCACGAACTCATTAATAGCCGTTTCAACTATTTATTAATGCAAGACAATTTTTTTGAGTTTACCGCGGGTGCTTAAAATGTGTCAATCCAGAACTTTGGAGCACGTTTAAAATGACGATTTGGAGCACGTTTAAAAGCCTCTTTAAGCAATATTAACTAAAAAGATCAGTGTTAGTTACTAGCTTCCAGTACAAATTGCTAGGGTAAGAACTAAATTCATCTGATCGCAGAACAGCCCTCCTGACACTGCAAACCTGGCGCTGTGAAGAATCTTGCGGGTAAAGGTCTGACGACTATGCCATGCTGACAGCCTCGCTAGACATTTCTTATTACTGAATTTACAGTCTGCCACGAATTTTTTTGGAAGCTGCTATACCATGCAAAAAAAAGATAATTGAACGATTTTCAGTTGTTCAAAGCTCGATGCATTAGAGTTCAATACCGTGGGAAATTTATACGTGCAGGTATTTATAAGCAGTGGTCTATCTCATGGCAGCTCATATGTTTCAAGGCTCCGGGCCTGAAAACATGGCCGCTAATGACCAGGTCGCGGCCTCAGAACAAAAGACTCGTCGTTAGCGTCAGACACGCGCGATGGGAATTCTCCAGCAATGACTTAGCAGAGGAAATCCTAATTTGCGCGGTACACACGACCTGGCAAGCTATGTGCGCACCTCTCGTCAGAGACGCGCACACGATTTTCATTTCAAGAGCATAAGAGAGCGTTTTCAAGAGCATTGGAGAGCATTTTCAAGAGCATAAGTGAGCATTTTCAAGAGCATTAGAGAGCATTTTCAAGAGCATTAGAGAGCATTTTCAAGAGCATGAGAGTTTAGTCAGACGGCCAAAATAACAGACTTTCTAGTGTTTTTTGGTTCTTATTAGGTTAGAAACACGAAGTGCCGCGGCCTATGTCAGCGCTCACGAACGCGGGAGAAACTTATAGACCATTTGCGCAAAGCGAACAGGAAGAATATATGTACTATTAACCATTGAGCGCAAGGAAGTTCTTGTTTCAAACAAAGCTAACAACTAAAAGTCCGTTCTTGCTACAAATGTTATTTTACCATTGTCTGTAACATGAACGAATTAACATAAAATGTTCATTTTCGGTCAGGCTCATTTAACGGCATTCATCCCTTCACCACTCATCCAGTCAACGGCAAAGACCTGCCAGCAGATAGGCACGTTGACCGTCATTCGTTTATTCATTCATACTTTTCCTCACACCCAAGCACGAATTCAACGGGGTTTTTGTCTATTTGTGAGTTCTATTGAATTTTTAATCGTATCGCAATTGCTATACGTAACTGCTATGGCAAATCCTCAATATTAATATCATATATCTAATATGGTTCATGTTCCCGACATGACTGGGATGCCATTTTCAACTTTTAAAATGCTAATCCTTGATTCTCGGCACAAATATTTATTCCGACAAATATTTATTCTAAGTCGTCCCATGCAAAGCGTAAGTTATTACATGCATCAGCTCCCGATAAAGCCCTATTACTGCAGGGCTTTCAGAACGGGCTTCGGCAACAGACCGCTCGCATCGGCAACTTTCATCCATTGACCGCATTAAGAACTAAGCTAAAGAAACACGACTCGTTATCGATGCAGCTTCCTCTGCCTGCCTTAATAAACTTTACTACTTCCAGCCTGACAACTTTGACCTCTTCTCTAATAGTCGCCCGCTTTTAAGAAGTTACTTTCCAGCAAGTAACTCGTGGAGGCAACTTCTGCAACTCTAACGAGCTAAACCGACGTTATTCCCGCTGATGGACTCGGTTGCGGATAAACACTTAGGCTAGTTTTAGGGTCGCGAAGTGAGCATTTGCCTGCTTTTTCTGCCTGCTAATGAACTGTTGCACAAATTTTGGGCTAAGTAGAACACTTGGCGACAGTTCGTTAGTGCATTTCTTCGCATTAGCAGAGTGAAATAATCACCTTGCGTTCTCGAGTCTGTAAGCCGCTTTTCTTTTTTCGGTCCGTCAGCAGCTTCTGAAATTGTTCACATTTTGAATTAAAATGGGTTCATCCGGGATGAATCAAAGGCATTCATTCGATTTATTAGAATCATAAATATTTTGTCAATTGAGCTTAATGGCCCTGCTACAAATGGAAGTTGCACGTTTCCCGCTATGCTGCAGTAACGAGTTTGACTGAGCGCTCATTTGTAGAAATGGAGCACAGAAAAGCGTTTTATTGCACGAGTTTTCTTGCAGTGTGAGTCAGTACTGATAGATAACGGTGACTTTCGTGCTTGATATGCTGCTGATCCTCATGCAACACAGGGTATAAGACGATGGGATGAACAATTCTGTATAACAGGTTGTTTGCTTAAAGGCTGGTCACCAGGCCATCTCTGAGTGTCCGATGCAATCCGATGGAAAAATGGAGCACAACCGCCATTGTTTCACAAGCAACATGACGTCTCAACGCGCCTTCGGTGTCTATTTGGTGAGAGTTGGGAGAGGTAGAAAAAACTTTTTCGAGCTTCCCCTTAAGCCAAAAAACATTCCTTGTACAAGGTTTTATTTTTTCTAAATGAGCAACCATCTAATTGGATGGTCATTTTTGATTCACCCAGTTGGCCTGCATTAGGGCCAACTGCTTACAACGTGAAGTATGCAGCCAAAGTTATACATAAATAAATATTGGAAAATAGCTGAAACGGCTATTAACGAGTTCGTGGCTGGTGTTCAGCCTCATATGGACATCTTTGGCTGCATACTTACAACTTGAAGTATGCAGCCAAAACTCATAAAAGCCTTTCAATAATGGATTGACTCCTTTGATGCCCATCGGGTGACCCTCGGCTGAAATACTTCAGACATTTCTAACAACACAGCGTCAAAACAATAGTAAATTGCTGCGCTTTTTCTTCATTTGAAAGCTAACTGAGTTCGCTCCCCGCACTTCTGACAACGCGAGGACGTTCTCAATGTGAAGTCCGGTGCAAATTCTCCACTGCTCTGTGTCAAGCCTGATTGATGACTAGGTTCTCTAACTCTTCATGTTCATCCTTTTATCCCTAGGAATATCGGCCAAGAAAATGCAATCGGATCACGAAACTTCGGAATCGAAGCAATCGGATCATGAGTAAAAAAATCATACGGGCATTCGGTGCCTCAAGTTTGATACTCTTCGAAGTCGTTGAAAAACCGAGGAAAATAATATGTACCAATTGTACCTTGTTTTTTTTTATGGTTAAAATTTCGTGAGAGATAGCCTTTAGACAATGATCGTTTCTCCGGTGATAATATGAAATGTAACTACTCTTAATATACCTCTTACTTCTTGTGTCATAGGCTAAAAATTCAACAAAGTTTGTAGCCTCCTTCTTTAGGTATTAAAAGAATTCGACTTGCCGCAGTGTACCATGATCGTCCTCCATCCTAGCGACGCTCACTCGCTACCTCAACTTGCCAACACTTCCCTCACTGGCGCTCAGCTTTGAACTCAAACAAGATGCAAAGCGACTCGTCTAAATCCCGGACTCCTCAACCGTTCCTTAGACACCTCGTCATTTAAATTCAAACATCGCTGCTGAAATCTAAAACTTGGTTCAGCACGCGCCACTGGTTTGCATCTCGGAATTCTTTCTTGTCAATTGAAACTTCAAAGAAAAAGGAATGGGATGTAAAACGAAGTCTCAATTCTGCGTTGTCGGCTAGATGGGGTACAATTTAAGCGATTCGAAATTGTAAGTATTCGGCATAGACCATTGATGTTATCTGAAACGACTTCTATTATAGCGTATCAGGTCTCGTTATGTGTCTGAAGCTTGCAATTCTAGATGCACGCCGTCCGTACACAGTTAAAATTTAAATGTGTTCAAATGGTTTCTCTATCTCCTGACAGAGTCGGCTGCTGAATACAGAATCGAGAGTACATGCAATATATGCTGTAAAAAGTTTAAAAAATAATTAAGCAACCATTTGATAATATCTAAAAAAATATATTCCTATATTCTATCCGTGAAACTCAAATTCGTAATCCTCGCGAAGAAGTGCGTGCTAGCGTGTTTGTGAGCCACGTAACCTATACAATTGAGTGCTAGACGACATATGAGCCGTACGTCTTCAGCTTAAACTTGTCGCTTCACAATATTATAAGCTTACCATATGGCTGTACTCCCACACTTACCCTAGCTGCAGAGCTGGGCAGCGCTACTTTGAAATGTAGCGGCGTTATCGCTACCGCTACAGGCTCTAAAGGTAGCGGGCGCTACCGCTACACCCACTAGATTGTAGCGAGCGCTACCGCTACCGCTACAGTAAAATGTAGTGCCGCTAAATTAGCCGCTATACAATGGCCAAAATTATTGGAAATCTCTAAATATTTATTGTTCTGCTATTGGGATTTACTCATAAACATTTAATGATAATAAAACATTTTCAAAACATATCAATGCAACTTTATTGCAATTAACCTAACCGAATTAGTACGGGTTAGATACAGTAAATAAAAGTTACAGCTATTTCTATGTTTTACCTTCCCTACATAGATGTCTACTTTAATCTACCAATCTTAAAAATTATCCACATATACATATAAAAAATCTGTCTTTTATTTGTATATATATATATATAGTATATACTATATATATATATATATATTATATATATTTATATAATATTTATTTATATAATATATATAAATATTAATATTATTATTTATATAATATATGGATTATTTTTGAGATTGTTAGATTAAAGTAGACATCCATGTAGGGAAGGTGAAACATAAAAATAACTGTAAGCAAACTGAAACATGAATAAAATACCTGTAAGTGGTAACTGGTAACAACTTAACAAGTAACAACTAACATGTTGAAACTAGTAACAGGCTGAGGTTGACAACATTACACCGAAATCTTTCGTACAGTATTATTCTGTAATTTATATTATGTATGTATCATGCTGGTTTTTAAATAATATTTAATACTATTAAGTCCAAAGGCTTTATCTAAAAATGTAGCGGTTGCGCTGTAGCGGCAAAACCTCGTATCGCTACTTAAATATGTAGCGGGCGCTACCGCTACCGCTATATTGCTTTAAATGTTGCGCCGCTGCCGCTACATGTAGCGAGCTACTGCCCACCTCTGCCTGGCGGTCTCTCCCCTATAACCTTACTAGACATAACCTTCCTGTATGAACGACTGCGGGAAGGTGGAGAGACGGGGTAAGTGTGGAGGTTAGGCCGTGATGGATTTATGCATGCGAATTGGGACATGGAGTAAGGCAGTCAGGTTTACTGTGAACCGGTGTGGTCTGTGGCTTCTTGACTATGAGGCTGAATAAGATCTCGTGAATCTTTAAAATGGACGTTTAAAGTAATAACACAAGAAAATGACATAATTTCATATTCTACGTTTTTTAGACGTTTGAATTCGATTTTTTGAATAAAACTTGCACAAGCACGTGCGGAAAAATTATTGATCGAAACTTTTTGCGATCTATTTAACAATGAACGCATCCGTAATTTTTGCACAAGTATTTCTAATATGTTTACACGCATACGACATTTCTTATGATTCCTAAAGCCTGTTACATTTGAAAAAACGTCAAAAGGCTGCGTCTAATTCGTCCAATTAAAGGCCACTTCGATAATTTCGAAGGAAGAATTGTATTTTTCTTTTTTATTATTTTTCCCATCGCGAATCAAACGAAGCGTTTATCGCCCTGCGAATTAGGAAGCGCATTTCAAACACTTCAAGCCTGAAAAGAATTTTCCGCCTCGTTGTTCGCAAGACTCGTTCCAATGATCAATTCTTCTGAAGAATCAGTGACGTGCAAGATCATTTTTTTGACGCCTCAGAAAATCACTCAAGCGAACGAAGCTGTCGATGAGAAACAAATTCGCTTCCTTGCATGACGACTTCCACTGAAAATTGAATGTTATTCGCTCACGCTTTATCGCTCCTCCAAGTGGAGAAAAATTAAAACTCAAGACATGAATTTACCAAAAAAGTATAGCGGCTTCCTGGAAAATATTTAGTTATATCTGTACCAGAATCATAATATTATGCATTTTGTTGATAGCTTGTACACATTTAGGTTCAGAGAATTTAAACACAAATGCGAGCATAATGACAAGGAGTTCTCATTTATTTCTATTTTATCCTGCAATTTTACTATCGTAAGATATCTTAGCCAGTTAATATTCGTATATACCATGAAACTGTTCCACAAAACTTATGAGGATAATACCTTCATCATCCAGTATCCATGTAATCACCTACTTCCATGTCCCTGTCTATTTCCCATTACGACTGTAGTTCAAAGTCCGAAAACCTATTCCCATCATCTACCTCTCTCAAAATCCGTTCTTTTTGTTCAGGTGGACGAATTTCTCAAGTCAAATAAGCTGCACGGATCGTTTGTTGTACACCAACATTTTAAATGTCAACATTGAAACATGAGGTGTGCATGGCCGACGGGAGCCAACGCTATGAATACTGAGGATATAATATATATCGGCACTCGGTTCAAGAGGCCGAGGACCGACCATTATTCTGTGCCTGTCACATCAAGTGTCGGGAGACTTTACGGAGGTCGGGTCCAATATTGCCAAGTTTTGTGTCGCTCTTTCAAGTTTTGTAGTTTGCTTCAAGTTTGCTCGGCTGCTGCTGCATCAAGTTTTCACTACAACTGCCTCGTTAAGTTTTGTGCCGCTGTTGTGCCATCAAGTTGCTGTTCCAGGTTTGATGAAACAAAGCTGTCTCACCGACGTCTCCTCCTCTCTGCCTCCATCTCCGGAGCAGAACGTCGTGATAGAAAGCCTAACTTGTCCGGACATCGCTTGGGCGACTTGCAACGCCTTCGCTTTACGGCCGAAGGAAGTTACAGAGAAAAATCATCGGCGTTTCGAGCATTTCGATTATTCTGTCGTCTCCAACGACATTTTCCTGCTATGAGTTTTTATTGATGTGATCATTAGAGCCCTAACATTACTCAATTTCAATTCAAATTATTATGCTCGGGAAAAAGGCTTCAAATAAATGTACAGACGAATGTCTTCTGATGCGATTATCTAAATTCTAAAGCATCTGAGGCGCAAATCAGTTTATGGTACGAGATCTTAAAACGGGCTTATAACGTTCATATGCTGCTAATTTTGTGGTGAGATGTTATCTTATGGTATATCTTCAAGGTGGATTTGTCAGAAAAAGTATGTAGAAGGGTATCATTTATCAAATAATTTCGTACTATAACATAAACCATTTGTATATGGTGTGAAATGACCCCTCTACAATCTACATACTTCTTATTCTGTGCAAAGAAGATCTTGAAAAATGAAGATACTTTGAAACTCAAAAATTAAATGATTTTCATTCATGTTACTTATCCATTTTTACAGCGATTCTTCCCAAAAAATCATCCACATATGCAGCCTGCAAGCATTGCAAACACAACTCGCAGAACCAAGGCACGTTGTTGAAGCCGCTGCTTTATTTTCAGTGTGAATTATTCAGGCGAGCGGAGGTGCCTGCGTTTACAGAGACCGCAGCTCTGTGTCCAGAGTGCCAATGGGGCTCTGCTCTTAGCATGTTCTCAATGATGGCACTTCTCTGAATATTTGTGAGGTCAACCTTCCCTGACCTTGGAGACTTGTTTTCCGTCTTGTATGATTATTTTCCGTAATAAGCATGGCATTATTCGAGATGTACAAAATTCCGCAATTATGGTGCAAATATTGCAGTTCATCCGTATTCTCTAAAATTACTGTTATGGCCTTTTCAAATACTTATCCTCCTTACTTATCATTCTCTTGTTTGGTTGATGGTAACTAATTTTGGTTTGAGAGTCACGAACAATTATTTAGACTTCTGACGCAGTATGCTTTTGGTACAGTCTATTTTGAATACCAAAAATAACAGACAATAAACTTTAGCTTTTTGAAAAAGCAGTTTAGTGGCTGTAACGTATCAATCCACCTTCATTTCAGACTCGCCTCCTCCTATAAAAATATTCACCTCGTTCATTGTTGCTACAAGGAAGCGTTTTGCGGTCTGATTCGAGTACCGCTTTTGCTACACTGCGTCAGTACGCTTCATGTTTTCCATGGATTTTGTTCCTTCGCTTCAACTGCACTGCCTGGAAATATTTTTTCTTGTCGTAATCCACGATGTGTTTTCTGGAGATTTCATAGTTGCAAGAGTATGTGAGTGAAAATTTTTTCAAGAAGGACCAATTTGAATAATGTTGTTGACTGATATCTTAATTCGTCTATTGTTAGTTTGATAAAGTTTTTGTTGTACCGCTTCTGCTTCTGGGTGAGAGCTTCTGCTTCTGAGTTCTCGAGTTAAGTCACTCGAGAACTTAGAACACGTTTTTGCAGTCAAAATTTCTAGGGCAAAAGTTTCCTGAAAATAAGAAAATTAAGCAAGTTCATTTTTTACCAACGAGGTCTTTTTATGACTGGACACTGTTTCCTTTAAACTGCTCAAGCACAAATTAGCCATTTTAAGAAATGTATTTGCTCCAAGCTTCTGCGATCTTTCAATATTATTAAGGCATTTACATTCTCATCTTAATGTGCATCAGATCATTGCAGGGTCATATATTTTAACTAATTTTACAAGGCACCGTGCAAGGAAATTTTAATAGTTAGAACAAAAATAACAATATACATTCTATACGGAAAAATTTGGTCCTATTTACACAAACCGATTCATTTTTAAATCTAACTGCTATGTTGTTATTATTTCGCTCGAAACCTTTTCAATCTACGAGCACCGTCCGACTAGACAAATTCATGGAAGTTTCATTGAATTCTTTCGGTATCAAATGATTGAACTTTGAGCCATTCGATAGCAAAGTTTCGTATCGAAATATCGCGTGGAAAGTTCTGTGGTGAATTTCATTTGAAAGGAAAATGTCGATTTGCAACAGATTCGCAGCGCTATATTTTCTGGGTTTTCTGCAGGTGCGCTGCGATGCGACGTTTAAAAATTTGTGAGCTTTGACAGGATTTCTTTATTATATTTATATTTCATTCCTTATTGATCGGGAAGTTTTATCAAAAATATTTATTTACATCGTAAACCATCGAAACTTCCAATTAAATTCAAAATGACGATTCTTAGACAATTTGAGTATACAAATTGAACGATAAGTAACCAAATTCTAAAAAAGACTGGACTAAAATGAATAATAAAACTACAATAAAATAATAACAGATCTACAACAACTTAATTTAGAATTTCAAGAGGGCTCCGACAACGAAAACGCTGTTAATTATGATAATCACCGCATTTAATCAACATCAGAAATGTCTTGGAAATCATGTTTCCCACTATTAGGCTGTACAATATTCGCTGCATATAGCAGGAAAGTTGCAACTCAGATACTTTGGACAAGTTATCATCTGAAAATGATTGTTTATTACGTGACGGCTTCTGAGTGAATGTTAGGGTAACGAACTTTGTCGACTTCACTGTATAGAGCCAAAGATTTCACCAAATTCCACCGTTAATATATACTCAACGTCACTCTGAACCCTTCACTTTACGCGTCACTGTAGAGCCGTGGCGGCAAGACCCATCGAATGATCTTAATCCTGCAAGTCGAATGTCTTGACAAGCAAGCGCCTCACATCGCTGTAACGCAAACCTACCTCCGTCATGACTTGCTGCTTCTATAAACGATTATTTAGTTGTAAATCATCTTTGACCTCGAGACGCATGCGAAGAGGCCACAAGTGAGGGCAAGCAACTGTCCAGTGGCCATCGTGGCAAGAGAGGCCACAAGTGAGGGCAAGCAACTGTCCAGCGGCCATCGCGGCAAGAGAGGCCACAAGTGAGGGCAAGCAACTGTCCTGCAGCCATCGTGGCATGAGAGGCCAGAAGTGAGAGCGAGTAACTGTCCAGCAGCCATCGTGGCATGAGAGGCCAGGAGTGAGGGCAAGCAACTGTCCAGCAGCCATCGCGGAATGAGAGGCCAGGAGTGAGGGCAAGCAACTGTCCAGCAGCCATCGTGACATGAGAGGCCAGAAGTGAGAGCGAGTAACTGTCCAGCGGCCATCGTGGCATGAGAGGCCACATGTGAGGGCGCTTGGAGAGCTCTGTTGACCTAAGGTTCATCTCTGATGATCCTCTCAAGTTTGCCCTTTGTTGAGCGTCTCGGTTTGTTGATTTGGTCTCTACAGAGGGCCGCAGCTGTAGGTGCTGCTACAGAGGAAACACGCCTCGGTATTTAGAAACGCGGTCAAGCGTTAAATGCAATAAGAGGAAGTGTAACCTATTCTGTCTATAGGCTTAAATAGATCCCTTCCAGAGGTATGTCAGTCAAAACATCGAAAACGATGAAGCCGGATCTGAAGTTTCGTAGTTTCACGCATGATGCATCAGAGTCAAGGTTGGAAACTGCGATGCAAGCAGATATGCACTAAAATGTTTTCTAATAGGTTGTGCGTAAAATGAACAAATCACAATCAAACCTATCACTGTCAAAGGTCTGAGAATAGACAGTGTTACAATTAAGGAGAGATTCATGAGTGATTTGTGTAACTGGTGTATTTGATGATAATGTTAATCATCCAGCGACATTTCGTCCAGCTTTGAACACTTTTATGCAAATTGATCTTATTGCCGTGCCAACTTAATTAATCGGTAGCAAGCAGCTCCCAACTTCGAGTAGTGTATTTCGGCACCATCGAAGAGTAACAGCCTGTACCGTATTTATAAATAATCTTGCGGAATTATCTATAATTTGCATTTATTAGGCGATAAAATGAGAAAATAAATGGCGATAAAATGAGAAAATAAATAAAATGAGAAGATGAGATAAACATGAGAAAATATAAAAAAAGTAGAAAGGTAAATATTGTATTTCCGTGAGAGCTGAAATGTATAATAGTGTAGGTATGAACGTTGGACTGAAGCTGTCTCTTATACACATCTAGATGTGTATAAGAGNCATCCCTTCACCACTCATGCAGTCAACGGCAAAGACCTGACTTGGCACGTCGACCGTAATTCGTTTATTCATTCATACTTTTCCTCGCACCCAAGCACGAATTCACGGGTTTTTTGTCTATTTGTGAGTTCTATTGAATTTTTAATCGTATCGCAATAGCTATACGTAACTGCTATGGCAAGTCCTCAATATTAATATCATACATCTAATATGGTTCATGTTCCCGACATGACTGGGATGCCATTTTCAACTTTTAAAATGCTAATCCTTGATTCTCGGCACAAATATTTATTCCGACAAATATTTATTCTAAGTCGTCCCATGCAAAGCGTAAGTTATTACATGCATCAGCTCCCGATAAAGCCCTATTACTGCAGGGCTTTCAGAACGGGCTTCGGCAACAGACCGCTCGCATCGGCAATTTTCATCCATTGACCGCATTAAGAACTAAGCTAAAGAAACACGACTTGTTATCGATGCAGCTTCCTCTGCCTGCCTTAATAAACTTTACTACTTCCAGCCTGACAACTTTGACCTCTTCTCTAATAGTCGCCCGCTTTTAAGAAGTTACTTTCCAGCAAGTAACTCGTGGAGGCAACTTCTGCAACTCTAACGAGCTAAACCGACGTTATTCCCGCTGATGGACTCGGTTGTGGATAAACACTTAGGCTAGTTTTAGGGTCGCGAAGTGAGCATTTGCCTGCTTTTTCTGCCTGCTAATGAACTGTCGCACGAATTTTGGGCTAAGCGGAACACTTGGCTACAGTTAGTCGGTACATTTCTTCGCATTAGCAGAGTAAAATAATCACCTTCCGTACTCGAGTCCGTAAGCCGCTCATCTTTTTAGCGCATTTTCTCATTTATGGAAAACAGGCGCTCTTGTGCTCGTCATGTCCGTCCGTCTGTCCGTCCGTCTGTCCGTCCGTCTGTACGTCTGTCTGTCCGTCTGTCCGTCCGTGCCTACACGTTTTCGTCGGCGAGAAAATGCGCTCTCTGTCACTCACTGCAGTGAGTACTGAGTTATCTTTTTTCAGTCTCTAAGCAGCTCTTACAATCGTTCACATTTTAGAATGCAAATGGCTACATCCGGGGTGTATCAAAGTTAATTATCCGATTTATTGAAATCATAAATATATTGTCATTTGAGCTTAATGGCTCTGCTATAACTGTAACTCACACGTTTCCCGCTATGCAGCAGCAAAGTTTGACTGAGCGCTCATTTGTAGAAATGGAGCACAGAAAAGCGTCTGTCTGTAACGTCTGTAATAACGATTAACGGTGACTTTTGTACTAGATATGCTGCTGATCTTCATACAACACAGGGTATTATGCGATGGTATGAACAATTCCGAGGAACAGGTTGTCTGCTTAAAGGCTGGTCACCAGGCCTCTTCGAAGTCGTTGAAAAACCTAGGAAAATAAGATATACCAATTGTACCATGTTTTTTATGGTAAAAATTCTGTGAGAGAAAGCCTTTAGAGAATGGTCGTTTCTCAGATGAGAATATAAAGTATAACTACTCTCAATATACCTCCTAATTCCTGTGCCCTAGGCTAAAAATTCGACAAAAAGTTTGTGGCCTCCTTTATTTGGTATTAAATGAATTCGACCTACCGCAGTGTACCATGATCGTCCTCCATCCTAGCGACGCTTACTCGCTACCTCAACTTGCCAACACTTCCCTCACTGGCGCTCAGCTTTGAACTCAAACAAGATGCAAAGCGACTCGTCTAAATCCCGGACTCCTCAACCGTTCCTTAGTCACCTCGTCATTTAAATTCAAACATCGCTGCTGAAATCTAAAACTTGGTTCAGCACGCGCCACTGGTTTGCATCTCGGAATTCTTTCTTGTCGATTGAAACTTCAAAGAAATAGGAATGGGATGTAAAACGAAGTCTCAATTCTGCGTTGTCGGCTAGATGGGGTACAATTTAAGTGATTCGAAATTGTAAGCATTCGGCATAGACCATTGATGTTATCTGAAAAGACTTCTATTATAGCGTATCAGGTTTCGTTATGTGTCTGAAGCTTGCAATTCTAGTTGCACGCCGTCCGTACACAGTTAAAATTTAAATGTGTTCAAATGGTTTCTTCATCTCCTGACAGAGTCGGCTGCTGAATACAGAATCGAGAGTACATGCAATATATGCCGTAAAAAGTTTAAAAAATAATTAAGCAACCATTTGATAATATCTAAAAAGATAGATTCCTAAATTCTATCCGTGAAATTCAAATTCGTAATCCTCGCGAAAAGGTGCGTGCTAGCGTGTTTGTGAGCCACGTAACCCATACAACTGAGTGCTAGACGACATATGAGCCGTAAGTCTTCAGCTTAAACTTGTCACTTCCCAATATTATAAGCTTACCATGACTGTACTTCCACACTTACCCTGTCTCTCCCATATAACCTTACTAGACCTAACCTTCCAGTATAAACGACTGCGGGAAGGTGGAGAGACGAGGTAGTGTGGAGGTTAGGCCGTGATGGATTTATGCATGCGAATTGGGGCATGGAGTAAGGCAGTCAGGTTTACTGTGAACCGGTGTGGTCTGTGGCTTCTTGACTATGAGGCTGAATAATATCGCTTGAATCTTTCTATTCATTTGACATTCTATCTATTTGACAATGAACGCATCCGTAATTTTTGCATAATTATTTCTAATATGTTTACACGCATACGACATTTTTTATGATTCCTAAAGCCTGTTACATTTGAGAAAACTTCAAAAGGCTGCGTCTAATTCGTCCAATTAAAGGCTACTTCGATAATTTAGAAGGAAGAATTTTATTTTTCTTTTTTCATTATTTTCCCCATCGCGAATCGAACGAAGCGTTTATCGCCCTGCGAATTAGGAAGCGCATTTCAAACACTTCAAGCCTGAAAAGAATTTTCCGCCTCGTTGTTCACAAGACTCGTTCCAATGATCAATTCTTCTGAAGAATCAGTGACGTGCAAGATCATTTTTTGACGCCTTCAGAAAATCACTCAGGCGAACGAAGCTGTCGATGAGAAACAAATTCGCTTCCTTGCATGACGACTTCCACTGAAAATTGAATGTTATCCGCTCA
>NW_025933682.1:0-903 GCF_000764305.2 Hyalella azteca
TTTAGGCGGCCACTTCGGCTAGAAATATCCTACAAGAAATTCCTGAATTAATTCAATTGTTTTTATGCTTCCCATTAACATTCTTGCAAACTCAGCTGCTTTTCTGGGATAAATTCTGCAAATTTGGTGGACAAATGTGTTGAGAATTTGGTCTAATATCAGGTAAAAAATTGAAGACTATAACGTATACACTGTTAGAAAAATTACCGTTAACGGTATTATACCGGCGTTTCAGTGGCCGGTCGACACGTGAAAAGAAACGCCGTGTCGCCGTTTTTATTCAAATTTAACCCTAGAAATCCGTAAAACATTTGATAAAAACGGCGAAACAGTTTATTTTCACGGGGCGACCGGCCACTAGAATGCCAGTGGGACCGTTTTTTCACCGTTTTTTCTTACAGTGTACCAGCAAAGCACCAGGGTGCTGCTATTAAAGCACCAGAAATAGTATAAAAATAGCACCAGGTGCTATTTCTATACTAAAATGCATTTTCATTGATGTCATTAATCGATTCCAAATTCCTTCCAAAAAGGACTGCACCTAAAGCAGTGACAGGGCGGAGTCAAATGAATACTTTCATTTTAGTAATAGTGTAAAAAATATAGGAACCGACGAAAGAACAAGAGGATTCAACAAAGTTCAAAAGCCAAACTGAAATTCAACAGACGCCACACAGCTGCATTCAACAATCATGTATGAAACAGTTCAACAGACGCCACACATCTGCATTCAACAATCATGCATGAAACAGTTCAACAGACGCCACACAGCTGCATTCAACAATCATGTATGAAACAGTTCAACAGACGCCACACAGCTGCATTCAACAATCATGTATGAAACAGTTCAACAGACGCCACACAGCTGCATTCAACAATCATGTATGAAACAGTTCAACAGAC
>NW_025933682.1:1468-2280 GCF_000764305.2 Hyalella azteca
TAAATTTTGTACTAACATCTGACCAAGGCGTCAAGCTTGTCCTTAATTTTGTACTAACATCTGACCAAGGCGTCAAGCTTGCCCTTAATTTTGTACTAACATCTGACCAAGGCGTCAAGCTTGCCCTTAATTTTGTACTAACATCTGACCAAGGCGTCAAGCTTGCCCTTAATTTTGTACTAACATCTGACCAAGGCGTCAAGCTTGCCCTTAATTTTGTACTAACATCTGACCAAGGCGTCAAGCTTGCCCTTTATTTTGCACTAACATCTGACCAAGGCGTCAAGCTTGCCCTTAATTTTGTACTAACATCTGACCAAGGCGACAATCTTACCTTTATTTTGTACTAACATCTGACCAAGGCGTCAAGCTTGTCCATAATTTTGTACTAACATCTGACCAAGGCATCAAGCTTGCCCTTAATTTCGCACTAACATCTGACCAAGGCGTCAAGCTTGCCCTTAATTTTTCACTACCATCTGACCAAGGCGTCAAGCTTGCCATTAATTTTGCACTAACATCTGACCAAGGCGTCAAGCTTGCCCTTAATTTTGTACTAACATCTGGCCAAGGCGTAAAACTTGCCCCTAATTTCTTACTAACATGTGACCAAGGACTCAAACGCAGAGAGGAAAAACTGCTAAACGTTCATTTGCAAGCTTTCGGTAGGATATTCTGACAAATATCTGAAAAAATATAACTCAGTACTCACTGCATTGAGTGACAGAGAGCGCATTTTCTCGTCGACGAAAACTTGAGGTCACGGACGGACGGACGGACGGACAGACAGACGGACATGGCGAGCACAATAG
>NW_025933683.1:0-327 GCF_000764305.2 Hyalella azteca
TACTCCCACCTACTGTTGCCAGTTGTGTCTCGGACACCATTGATGAATTTAATAGGGAGAGTCTATCTCTGTCCTCTCCCACTTCCATCCCTGAATTGAGTTCATCATACGATGCAAACAATGGCGCAGGCGATCCACTTAAACCTGGAGAATTAGGATCCATTCTCTATTTAGATCTTTTACCTACCAAATAATGGGGAAAGGGTATTATTGCAGATTAACTACATCCAAGAAAAAGGGTGTTTTTTTTTTAATTATATGTTTTTTGGGGTGTAGATTACGAATCTGAAATCCATTTTTGGCGGTCGGCATCGGAAAACCGATTTT
>NW_025933684.1:0-198157 GCF_000764305.2 Hyalella azteca
AAAGAAAAACTACTTTCTGAAACTTGCCTTTTTATCTACCGTCATCTGAAGAAAAGTTCCACTCCCTGATAATATAAACCAACGAATTCTCTGGTCATCAATCGCACGTGTGTAAACAAGTAAATCATGCCATCTAATAATAATATATATATATATATATATATACTTTTTTTGCTTCTATGGATCGCAAAAAACAGGAAAATATATGCTTCGAATGCCTTTGATTACTGATTTATCCGTTAAAAGAACTTAAAATGTTTTTACCGTGTAACCTTAGGCCGGGTCACCAGTCACCACCCTGTTCCAGTTTAAAGCCATTTCAGAGATAATACAGTGTGGCTGCACTGTTTGAGTCAATTAATGTGTAAATAAATTGTTGGTTTCTGTGGGCGTGGTCTGACTACGGTCCGGAACAGTAAAATTTTATTGTTGGATTTCGATAAAATTTCTGTAGAACGGGCATAATAATTAACTGAAAAAATTGAGCATGGTTCTGTAAGAAAAATTAGTTCAGAACAGTTCTTTGATGCGAAACGAAAAAAATATTAATTCGTGATAGAATACGAAACGAGGGCATTCAACCAAACTCTTACCGAATCACCCGATGAATTAAGTTGTGCGAGAACGAGGAAGTATCAATTAATAGGAAGAGTGCTTGGGAACGAAATATCTTAGATCTAACTAGTGAATTGTATTGGCATCAAATTGTCTAAAATATCCAAGGCCCGAACAAGTTGCTATTTCTCCATTTCATTTTGAACACAAATCAACATCAGAAAATGTTTTATTGTTCGTCTTAGGGCGGAGCCTGACGACGCGTTGCTTAGGGACGATAATTTATAGCCAATATTAAAGCCAATACTTCCAGCCGATCTATAATTGGCTTGAAGAATTTTAAAGTCAATTTTTTGTCTATGAGCTCCTATATTTTATCGCAATCTTTGATAAATCTACGGGAAAAGCGTCGAACATTTCACTATATATCCAGAGCATCCCATATACATACAGCCGCTTAGATTACCTGCTATCCATATTACTAATAAGCGGCAAGTTTCATGAATTTCATACTCCTGAGAAGGTATTCGCTAGATGTCTCTGATCTTTTGCGTAAAATAAAAATACTGTCGATTAGTGCCTAATCGAAAATAAAAATGACCATAGTTTGCAAGTTCTTTACGCTGTTATCTATCGCAAAAACTCGAAATTACATGCTTCAACTTTCTCTTATTACTTATTTATGAGTTAAAAGTAATCAAAATGTTTTTATCCTGTATCTTTAGGCCGGCACGCCACCCTGCACCAGTTTAAGCGGTTTCAGAGCTAATGCAATGTGGCTGCACTGTTGGATTTGATTTATGCTTAAATGAGCCGTAGGTTTCTGTGGGCAAGGTTTGACTACCATCCGATACAATAAACTTATTATTATAGGAGTTCGAGAAAATTTCTGTAACGATGATTCATGCATCGAATTCAGTTGCTCGAGGAATGAGTGAAATTCATTTTCACTTGCTTCACTTAGAATGAGGACGTAGTCTCTATATTTTTGTACAGAACATGTCCCGGTATCCTGTCGAAAAAGCCTAACTCGAACGAGTGCATGGAAATATCTGCCACCTCAGGCAAGCAGTTGGACCTTAAGAATTAACCAGCAAGGAATTTTGACCTCTCTCGCAAGGATACTCGTAAAACATAACGTTAAGGCATATCGGCCAACCCGATGGCCCTAATACTATAATAAAATCAAATAAAAGCGTCTGGGATATGGAGTACCAACTAATATTTTTGATCTTCGACGAAAAAAAGGAGCAAAAAATGAAAACAAAAATAATTATATTCTCTGATTGAATTATAATGCTCAGAAGTTAAAGTGAAAAAGAAAGCTTCGGATGCAAGGCTACCTGTTTCTTGGTTGTGCCTTTTTGAAATTTTAAGGAACTAACTGACAAAATTGAGCATGGTTTGTAATAAAAATTAGTTCAAAATAGTTATCTGATGCGAAGCGAAGGAAAAAATATTAATTTGTGATAGAATGTGAAGCGAGAGCATTCTACGAGGCTCTAACTGAATCACCCGATGAATTGGATCGTGTGAGAACGAGGAAGTATCAATTAAAAGGAAGTGCTGTTGGGAAAGTATCCTAGATATAACTAGTGACTAGCTAGCGGTATCATGAACAAAATATTTTCAATATCCAAGGACCGAACAAGCCGCTACCAAGTGTCCTTGACATTTTGAACACAAATCAACATAAGGAAAAGTTTTATTGTTCGTCTTAGGGCGGAGCCTGACGACACGTTGCTTAGAGACGACACTCGCTGCTGGAGGGACACGAGCAAGGCCTCCCTATATTATTGGTCTCTGTGGTACGGGACAAGAACATTTGGATAAATAACAATGTTTTTATTAGTATTTCTCACAAGCTATATATTTATAAGTCTGAATGCGTACAAACTCACAACCGAGGTATTCGGGACAAAGAATATGATGCCGTTTTCAGAGGCTTATTATATGATGTCTGAAGCCTTATTTCTTAATATGAATTGAAAGCAAAAAATAACGAAGCAGAAACATGTTCATAGGAGAGAAAATATTAGATATTTTTACATAATAACGATGAAAAAATACTACGCACAACTTATGGTTCTTTTTTCCACCTCATTGACATCGAGTAAATTGTATGAGTTACGCCTTGTCTTAAATTGAGAAAACTAGAAGGCGCAAGAAACCGTGGTAGAAGAAAATTATTATTGCGAGAACTAAATAAAAGGCACATTGTGCCTTTTATTTAGTTCTCTCAACGATATCTTTAATCGTCTTCTCTTTAGTTGATTTAACCAGCTTATTATTGATAGTACCTAAAAAATGAAAGAAACAAATTTTTAAATGAATGCCATATAAGTCAGGCATCGTAAAGACGCCCGATTTATATGTCATTTTATTTAAATTTATATTGCCTGATTTTATGCCACATTTATATGCCATTGCAATCACTGCAGATGATTTAAACTTAGTATTGAACATTTGAACGCCTTGAAATTATACGTAAAAATTTAGCACGGCAGTTGCACTTTAGATTCGAAATTTTAATTGGAGCCTATATGGTCAAAGTTATATGGTTACGATCGTTACAATATTATTTAGTTACGGTTAAGTTGATGTCACAAGACGGTCTCTGAGAGCAACATTTTCACCTCTAATTATAAACTAAAAGGTACGATAAGAGGTAAGGAAGCTATAAGGGAAGAGGTACGCCCAAAGCTATTCGTGACAAAATTGTTTTCCTTATTCATGAGAATTTATATTTATTAGGAAATTTGATTGAACTAAGACAATTTACGCAAACAGACAGACCTGTGCGCACTAGGTCAAGAAAAATTAGAACTCGATAGTTCTTGAATGAAAACTAATTAAATAGGCTAAAAATTATCATGGAAATATTTTGATTTAGGTTAATATTTAGGTATTTCTAGGTTGTCAAACAAAATATATTCATTGGTTGTTTTATGAAATTCAGCCTAACAGCCTGAACATATCCGATTCAGTCAGGCGCAGGACCTTGTGCGGCCTTCAATTACCATATTCCAAGTCTATGAAATCCTGCTCTACTAAGATAAATTTATTCAAAGCGAACTGAATGTCAAATTAAGCAAATGTTAACAAACGAAATTATGACGAGTCTTAAGAAGCCTACTCGGTGATGCAGGCGAATAAAGTGAAGGAAAAAGCCGAGGTAAAATATTTCAACTTGTCTCTGTACATATTATAGAAAAAAATTAACCAATTTCATCAGCCCTTTCCATCAACTAGGTCTAACTGATATATTGATTTTACTGCTAAACCTAGTAATTTTCTAAGAATTTGAATTTGAAATGCATGCTTAAATAAAATCTTGCCATTATTTATGTTTATATTGAATTTATACAATTTTTTAAATCTACTTTCTTAACTGACCATTCTAATAGTTGAGACGGTCGCAGCCGTTCTTCACACAGAACATAGCGCACATGCGAGGCTAGGCAGAGGTACGGTGATGTTACAACGGTGATGTTACAGTAAAAGTTGAGGCGGTCGCAGCCGTTCTTCACACAGAACATAGCGCACATGCGAGGCTAGGCAGAGGTACGGTGATGTTACTGCCGCAGCTCGGGGTACACTTGCTGGTGCAGGACGAGCTCTGGGCAACTCGGTCCCACATCATCACCGCTTGCGTTGTACCGAGAAGCGTCGTAAGAATTTATTGTTTCATTGTCATGAGCTGAGTGTCATGAAATTTGATTCACGAGACAATAATCGTGACTTTTTCATGTGGTTTTAACGTTAACAATTCAGGAATAAATATCCCTAGTTGAATAATTTTTATACTGTGAAATCTGAATTAACTATACAGCCTTTCCCCACTGCGACGATAACAGGAAAGCAAATTTATCGAATTTTATTATTCCTTCAAAATAAAATTTACACAATAAGCATCTTTTTTGTGGTGGTAGATTGCGAGTAGATGTATTAACCTGAAGAAGGTTTCACATAAATCGCGACGTTGCTCACATTACAATATCAGCAGCAATTCGCAAAGCAATTGGCTTTAATTTTAAATTTGTCAATAACATTAGAAATCTATCAGTTATCTGCAAAAACCAAAATAATACTTCCAATTCTCATATAAAATTTCAATTTCGTAGAAAGTAATTCCCTAATAATATTAATCATTCATTTAATTGATATTGCTTGGTTTTCTTAAACTAAAACTTCATTTATTCTATGTTTTCTTCGGGAGGTATTCGGGAGGTATTTAATTGGTGTTCTGATTTATAGTCAACTATTTCCCGGATCCGATACTCTTTAATGAAATGTGATTTGAAATCAAATTGTAGGATAAATCCGTCCAGGCTAAATTCCAGTGCAATTTAGAAATTTTCATGTCAGATTTAACGTATTATTCATGGCCAATACAACATAGCATATTAATGAACAATGCTTACGAGTGCTAGGCGAGTGCGTACTGAGCACAACAGTTGTACTCTGCTAAAGAAATCAAAATTCGAGGTCTATAAAACAAAGTGTAAGAAAATTAAGTTAAAACCATGTTTTAGCGATGATGCCTCTCAACTGCACAACAGGTAAACTGATGAAACGTAAATAAAACTAAAATCACCGAATGAAAATCCCAAAAACGAATATCATTATAATTGAGCCATTGAAGTCGAAATTCTCCTAACATGAATAGTGAGATCAACTGCGGCTTTACCGAGCGAGATCTGCTCTTTTTTGGATTGATTGTTAATTCCTGTTCGATAAAAAGGAACGACGTCGCTTGTAGACATCTTAAGTCACGCACTCCATTGCCGCGTCTACTCAACTAATATACGATGTATCCCTTTCCTCACGCTGACTTTAACACGCACACGCCAAAAAGAATTAATATATGTATCATAGTAAAACGTTGTATTCTCTAACGTATAAATTCAGATCTTAATCGTGGTATACATGGTTAGTTAAATCCTCACGCGAGCGTCGAGTCCATTAAGCGAGTGTCTTCGGATTTTAAGCTGTAAGATGGATCAACAGATTTATCACGAAATTTATCAACACAATACCGTGCAGTCTTTCCAAGGAAGACCTTCGTCTTGAGATCAATCAATAATCCCCATGATAATTTTTTCCAAACGCATTCCTTCCATGCTTCGTCGTTAGGATATTGTTCCGGTATTGCTATAATTCAAATCTTTGATAGAAGAAACGCTAAGTATAAAAAATTATTTGGATAACATCAGATCCAAATTCAGAGGTACCTGCTCAGCCAAAGTTTTCATACCTATTTTGTTCGCCCCAGAGGGAATGGATTCGGATTAGAGGTTGTTCAGGCACTAATCGGCCTCCTAGGGTGCTCGGCTTTTAGAAGTCAATTGCCCGGTGGGCCGAATCTGCGTAATATAACCGAAGAGAGTATTAAAATCACTTGACTGCTTAAATTGAAAGTTTATCAAAAATTTGAAAGCAAAGAAAATAGACAGAAAATTCACCATTTCTTAAAAAGGAAAACGTTTCGGAGACCAGCTGCATCATCAGTTAAAAACCTAAAACACAGGTACAAACAATTAGCAATAAATTCACATTGAAGCATAAATCGTCAAAAGAGAAACAAACAAGAATGAAGCAAACGCGGGCACAAACCTATCTATTTACAATTTCGAGGGGATATGAACTATTAGCGGCATTTAAAATAGACTTTTGTTTAAAAATATAAAAGGACTCTAAAATTCGCAAGTCGGAAACACCGGTCGTGGAGGCTAAAATTCGAAAATTACTATCGGACACTGGCACGTTGCACTGCTCGGCATGGACGCGCACTGCTGAATGAGGGGGATGCGCAAGCAGATTTCCTGTTCTAAGACTCCTTCCTTTATGCTCCGCCAGCCTAGTATAAAAGCTGCGAGATGTCATACCGACATACGCAGATGCGCATAGCGCACATATATATTGATAAACTAAGGACGATCGCATAAGAACAGGAAGTGTGTCTTTATACTTGATAAAAGAACTGATTTTAAAATTATTCAACAGCAATACATGAAGTTTGTTGACTCTGTTAAACGCTGTTTAACAGAGTCACAATACTTGTTGACTCTGTTAAACTCTGGCAAGGCTGTCTCATGATGACTCTGATCAGAGGCTGAACGGGGATAACAGCGCGAACCACGACCACCTCCCGCTCAATTAATGGCGGCGATAAATGTATACGCGTACACTTGCTATGAATTATGACGGAACGAAAGGAGAGTCGACTTTAACTTGAGATTTAGCATGGTGAATTTAGCCTATGAAAAACAAACCCATATACCTACTGTTCAATATACTCATTTAGAACCTGACGCTTCTGCGCGCGTTTCTGTTCGCTGAGCCACAAGGGATTGAATTGTGATAGAACGGCTAAGTAAATAAGTTAATAAATTGTAATATTAATGTCAGCCATAGAGAAATAATTTTTTGTACTCTTCAGCGTAATGAGGATAATTTTTCTGCAAATATCGCAGTTTTCTACAATCGAACTACACATTTTTCAAGCAAGTAGGCGCTGTACAAAAAAAATATAAAGTACGCAGCTCGTAGGCGCTGTCGGTCAGGTACAAACGTGTACACGCAGTGAGCGATCGTGTACACGGTACACGGTGCTGCTAGCTCCAGCTAGTAGGCGCTGTCGGTCAGGTACAAACGTGTACACGCAGTGAGCGATCGTGTACACGGTGCTGCTAGCTCCAGCTACTAGGCGCTGTCGGCAACGTGAATATCGATGGCATTCACTATCGCTGACTTGTAGGAAATGTGTTGGTGTCGAGAGTTGTGCTCTATACACTCTTTAAATTCATTTCTGTTTTAAATAATTATAAGAGCTAGCGAGTGTTTGGAATAAAACCTGGGTTGAAAATTACACCTTTCATCGAGGTTAATTTGAATATTTTATATGCGAATTCATCTATATATCGTTGTATATGTTTGATTCGATGGATCTAAGTTATGCCAATTATTTTAATTGAATGTTATTTAATCTGTATTACGTAAAAATTTTTCGAACTCAGTTTGAATAGTTTGCTGTCTCCCAAATTCAGCTTATATGTCCCCAGATAAATAGATGTCAATCGGACGAGAAAAGCATATCGTCTTCTTTCATGGGCAAATAATTTAAACAAATCAAGGGCAAAACTTTGGCTAAGCAATTTCAACCAATGATTTCAATGCTACCTAATTAAATGAGAATTCATTTGGAATATTACTTGTAAATTTATCCAGTGAAAAGATTTGGCTATCCTGTTCTTTCTGGATTCGAAACATTTGGAACCGCTGCCCGCCACGAAGCCAGAGGAACTTTTTGGATGCATTTCATACGGTAATGCCAATGATTAGAAACTCTTTCATCATTTCTGACTGCAGTGGGTTATTAGTTAAAAACTTTCAACTCCACAGCTTTCGAATGTTCACACAATAGCTGTCTGGAAGCCTCGCTTATAAGCAGAAGGAATTGTGATGAACAAGTTTTTTTACGCCGCATCAATCCATGGGATGTCGTGGTCAGTAAATTGTGGCAAACTACAGACTAAACATAAAGATTGGCTCTATATGCATAAATCTGCATGTGAGTTCAACTGAAATTATTAATTTTCCGGTGCTATTTACCAATTTTCGTGGAGAAACATGGTGGCAGAGGCAAGCTCAAAATCAGGGATAACTGCTGTACGTGGAGGCCCCGTTATTAACTTTTCGACATGGAACAATTTTTTGCCCCTTTATGAACTATTCAACGCACCATTATTTTCAATGTGTAGTGTTCCATTATTTGTTCGCAATGTGTTTTCATTATTTTCAATGTTCAATGTTCAACTTTCTTCACATTCAAGTAGATGGCTAGATGCGTGAAATAAAATTTAACCCACGCCTAGCATAAGATTCTCATCTGGTCACATACGACTTACATAAGATAACTTAAGAATTAAGATAATACAAAGATGTCTACCGAAGTTAACTGGGTGGCCAATGTTTACAAGGAGAACAACTGGCTGGCATTCGTTGTTTCAAGAGCTGCGTTTAGTCATATCATAGGTCATTTGTAATTACAAAACCCGCTGCCATTGAATTTCGATATTTTTTCTCCAGACAGAATATCGTCGTCTTACAAATGCAGCCCTGGCGATGTATTTAGACCGGCCGAAGATTGCCTCGTGTCGAGCGTAATGAGCAGTGTTGCCGGATGGTATTTTTTCAGAAAAATTCCGAGATTTAATTTTTTTCAATTGTGTTGGTCTGAAATATTTGTGATGGCGGTACTTCCTTAGTGATATTTAAAAAAATACGAAAAAATCCAATTTTGACCTGAAACCTGCAAATTAATTAGTAAATACATTGGCTTATAGGCCTTTCTTGCTTTTTTTCGCGGATGATGCCATCCAACACCTTTTCAAACGATCATATCCAACAATTTAGCGCAAGCCTGCCTTTTTAACGATGTATCTAGTTTCTAAGCTCGTGAGGAGACGGGTATACGAGGGTGGTGCTGAGGGTGGTACAGGGTGGGGTTGAAACCAGGGACTTCAGGAATGGACCATGACCCATGACAGGCTATCCATGCACTCAGCTAGCAGCTTAGTACGACCCAACTTTATCAAGGCTCGGAAAAGTTGGGTTGGCTGCAGCTGAGTTCGGCGAAGTGGCTGCGAAAGTTTGTATTGGAGTCTGTTCGACCGATGAGAAAGTAATTCAGCATGTCTCTGAATAACATGATGCCACAGTGTAACCCTAATTTATGTCGAGTCTGGTTTGGCTCGCTTCATCGTTCTCATTGACATCGTAAATGTCAAATTATTGTCGAACCTTATCTTTTCAACCTGAATTGTGCAACGAGTACAATGAATGCGCTAAAAATATAATTTGTAAGATTGCGATAAAACATTAATATTAGGGTCGGAAATAGTTTCTTATCATACATAAAATGTATCCTATTAAATAGTGTCTTTCTAAATTCCTCGTCTACCTTCAATAAGGTATTTAATAATGGAAAATTGCGTAATTTTATTTAATGGATTTTATGCGTTATTTCTTTCCTCCCTAACTCATTTCTGAGAGACTCAATTAAGACTTAAAGGTTTTGTGCAATACGATAACCAAAGCAAACTTTAATAATTTTTCCTATGCATGTTGAGTTTTATCAAAAATTTTGTGAGTAATCTTCAGGAACAATTAATGCAGAGCATTTTGATGAGCGCCCAAACGATCAAATCTGCTTTTCTTTTGTAAAATTAGAATGAAATTATTTTAATTTGAACGGCATATTTCTTGTTTGTCCTATGTTTTACACATTGTTGAACGGTTCTCGATAGAAAGTTTGATTTAGTATTCCCAGAATATCGATGCTTTTTCGAGCATCGCATATCCCTTTTCGAATTAGAAAAGGTAGTTAGTTATAAGCAAGCTCATTTCATCTGAAAAAATTGTTGTAGGAGAAACTTTCAATTTTGTAAGGCTTTGTGTTGATGGAACCTCACGGCCCTTACGACGGATAATATAATAGAATTATATTTCAAAATAATTTTATTATGTTAAAAAATTAGTTATATATTGTCAATAAATAGTTTTATTGAAAAACATCATATGAACTTTTTCCATAGACGAAAGTTGTCACAAATAGTGACAACTTTCACAAATAGTGACAAGTATATGATATTTCTTTCTCTTCAACTTGAAGTTTCCAACAATACAGGTGAAACAGTTTATATGCAAGACCTAGCCAAAGCTTTAAAAGCAACCTTAGTGATATTGTGGGGTAATAACTCAAAAGAAAATGAATGACATTGATTGATGTCTAAAATTAAATATTAGTAGAAATTCCTACAAGGCTGTTACTACACAACTCTCTGAACATGAACTAAATAACTTCGATAACATGATGAAAATTAAATTGCGAGATGGATTCTATGTATAGAAGCAAATTATAATTATCAGAGGTATTAATGTTATTAAGTCAAATATGATTTGTAAATTGAAGAAAAAATAAAATGTATTGTCAGCAATCTAGGGAAAACCGAGAATAAATAATTTTTCTTTGCGGAAGAATAAATATGCTATTTGTAATATTTATTCTAAAATCAAAACACTCCATACCTGACTAAGGTTTCTATTCCAATCACAATTATGCTCAGTTCAGCTATCATTAACTACTGGACACAGCCTCGATTAATTCTCGGAGTTCAGGATAGCGTGTTGAAGTGTATTCAGAAATTAATTGCCACCACTGAGTCGAATCTCGACCGGCCATACACGACTAGAAATGCTGTACACACATACGCTGTACGGAAATGCTGTAAAAACACACGGGTTTGATCTGCTTCCATTTCGGCGTCTTGGATGTCATTATTTTAATATAACGCGTTCCCCGCGTATGCGAATTGCACCGCTATTCCCCCTATTGCGGAAAGCTTTCAGTTTCAACTAGAATTATTGCAGTTTCTTATAGTTTGTTCAAAGAAATATGTTTTTTTATGTATAAAATATTGGTTCATTGATTTGTTGCAACCAATGTTTCGCGTGAACACAAATATTTACCAATGAAATTTAGGTTATATTTGTTTTATCAAAACTGCGTAAAATATTGCGGTTGATACACTGGTGTCCCAATACACAGCAGTAGAATATCATTGTTGGTACACAATACTACACATATGGTCCAATAAGCGAGGAACGCGTTAATTAATTTCTGAGAGACTCGAGCGTGACTCGAAGGTTTCGTGTAAACCAGAACCGAAGCAAATTTTACAAATTATTCCTAGACTTGTTGAGTTTGATCAAAATTATTGTGAGTAATCTTCTGAACAATTATTGTGGAACATTTAAATGAGCGCCCAAACGATCAAATTTGCTGATCTTTAGTAGAATTAGGATAAAATGCTTCTAATTTGAATGACATATTTCTTGTTGTTAGCGCGACTGCTATGCCTGCCACTCTTACGTCAGCGCCAGTCAGACAACCAAACTTTAATTCCGTGCAGGGAAGTGAACTTGGAGGACTTCTGACACTTCATTGGTAACGAAGGCACTGGTGGATATGGTAAAACGTGGTAAAGGGAACAGTGAAAACTCAAACTGAACCCAAAATAAACACAAAATAATCCCAGCGGATGGCTTGTACTGAACCTATTGTTCGTAGTTAACCAATAAGATTCTGCAAACATAAATAATAAATAAACTTAAGATATGGCTATAATACTTAACTTGAAATATTCCTAACAAAAATAATTACAATTCACAAATATTACAGCACAAATTTAGATTTCACAATATAACTAATCACAAATATCACGCATAAATTTACATGCCACAATATAACCACTTTTCACAAAAAAATTCACCAACAGTGAAGCGCAAAGTGCTTCACGACTAACAGAATGAAAGTGACGCGCTTCGGTTAATCAGGATGAACAGACTTTTTCTCTAAATGAAAACGTAAAGATCGAAATGCAAAAACAATAATGGAAAAAATGGATACAAATTTAACAGAACGAATATGAGGAATAACTGTTGAATGATAGCAAAAAAATATAAGGAAAATCGCGGTACAAAAATTAGAGACGCTTGAGGCGAGGCTACATTGTCCTATGTTTAAGACTTTATTGAACGGTTCTCGATTGAAATGTTAGATTCAGTATTCACAAAATATCGATGCCTCGTTCTTATTAGAAAAGGAAGTTAGGAAGAGGCAAATTCATTTCATCTGAAAAAATTGTTATATGAGAAACTGCTAATTTTGTAAGGCTTTCTGTTCCTAAGTTTTGTATTTCATTTTCATGCAGCCAATCTCCAATGCTCAGCTTGAGGGTCACGATGTCTGGTCACGATGTCAGGCCTTCATATACAGCACGCCACGCACACACCGAAGACAAGGTCGATTGCAGTTACAGACAAGGACTTGCTTCGACTTTATTTTCAAGACCAGATCATTGGTTCACTAAAATTTGATTGAATTTACAATTTTAATTCGAAATCGTACCTAGAATTTAGTTGTCTAGAACCTACAGACATAAAAATCAAGCAATCGGTTCAGGTATATTTTCCAAAAGGGCATTCCATTGGCCAGTTACCATGGACAGCGTCGCGGTGTTTGTTTACGCGTTACCGAGACGACGTCAAATACGAAAGGTGAAGCTCGCCTGCTGATTGGTTGATAAAATTCTACGTGTGTTGTTAAATATATCAATCTGCTCTGAGGCAGGGCAGTCTGTCGCCGGCCGGGTTTCGGATTGGAAGCTCCATAGTGCCTCCGTAAAGACCGATATTCTTTCAGACGCAGGAGACAAATTTTGTGTTATTTTCTCGTTTTACTTTATTTTGAATGATAGTGAACAGGTGAGGCATTTATTGAATTTCCCGGAAGGAATTTATAATATAAAGGGATAAGGGAAATTTCTTGTAATTGTTTCTAAAAACAGGAATTTTTGAGAGATATTAAACGGATTTGAGTGTTCCAGGCGTAGAAGAAGCAACTTTTCTTTTATACAAAGTGCCGTATAAATTTTCTTTGTAAAAAATTACTAATAAAAATTTCAGAGTTTGACATGCCATAATTTGTCCGATTAAATAGCTGATTTTATTATGCTTTTGCTATAATCCAAGATTATGGCAAACACTCATGAAGATTAATTTTTGCAAATATTTTTAGCCAATTGATGGATTCAGTTCATGACTTTGAAATAAATTGGCGGTGTTATCATTCTATAGAATTAAGGTGTTAACAATCCAAAGTATAACAACAATAATATCATTATTATCATCATCATCATCATCCTCATCATCATTTATTGCTTTGCACTCACAGCAATTAATTGCACATTGATAATAATTACAGTTTATAATGATACAGTAATTTTCAGAAAAAGGCATAACAAAACCATGCATTAGTCTCTTAATTTAGAAGATTTCTCGGCCCTCAACCCATTCAGGAGATATTATTTCATCAATGCCGTGATTCACGGCACATTCCAAGCTTATTTATCAATTTAAATTTTATACACCATTTCTTAATTTTCCCGGCAAAATTCACTTTTACACTCAAACACATCACCACGTACACACGACTCACCGAAGTGTCTATCCCGGCTTGTCCCAAAATGTGTGGCACAGGCGCGTATAAAACGCCACTCAGCCAGCCGGAGCGCGTAATTCTGGTTATTATTTGCCGGTAAATGTAAGCGCATCTATGAAAGAGCCTCACGGCCCTGACGACGGATAATAAGGCCAATAAGTACTTTTGTCAATAAATAATTTTGTTAAAAACATCCTAAGAACTTTTTCCATGGACAAACGAAAGTTGTACAAATGTAATGTTAGTTAAATAAATCGTGTAAGACATAAAATGCTAAAATTATAAGTATTTGAGATTTCCTTATCTTCAACTTAAAGTTTCCAACAGTACAAGTGAAACAATTTATATGCAAGATATTGCCAAAGCTCTATAAGCACCCTATAGCGATATTATGGTGTAAAAACTCAGAAGAAAATGCATATGGCATCGATTGATGTATAAAATTAAATCTTTATTGAAATTCCTACAAGGAGCTTCACAAAACAGCTCCCTGAACATGCTTCATCACGTTGATGCATGATCGTATAGCATTTTACATGTTTCATTGAGACAGTTACATTATATGAGCATCTTATTACAATTAGTTGCATTAATTATATATCGACATAATATTAGCAACCCTATCTTTCCTCTTACCTTTAGTACTCCCCTGGGAGGAACATTCGTCTATGGCAAGATTCAGACCCGAGATCACTTCACAGGCTGCGCGACGCTTTAGCCAACTTGACCGCGGTATAGCACGCGTGCTTTGGAAACTTTACGATAAAAACTTTAGAGTATGTGAATGTCGTGCGCGCGCGTAATCACTATTGCATGATATCATCAACTTATTATATTATCACTAATATAACGTTGATATTTCGGCCAGAAACAAAGTTATTATATACATAAGTTAAATTACCCTTCCGAAATTCAGGTTCCATTTTGGGTCTATTGAGTTGTCTTTGAGGTGAATCAGGCGGTAATCGGTCATCTGCTGTATTCCGCTGCTATATAGAAGTATTTTTCAGGAGTCTATGGCTTGATGGTCCGAATCTGCTATAACCGACAAGAGCAGCTTGTCAAATATTCTTACTATGCTTCACGTCAGATGATGGAATTTGAACGAACCATCACCATCTCCAGCTCATAGAATGGCGTCGTTGTAGTAGACGCGCACGTTTGTGAAGCCATTGATACGATACTTTGAAAATTTCTGAGCTTACTGCATGGGTTACGTATTAGTTATACAATTTAATTGTGTATATGACACGAATAGTTTTTCGAGAAATAGATCTCATTAGTTTTTACTTTATATAATTAAAAACCGGTGGCTGCTGGAAGGACCGCACAAAATCAATACCTGTAGCTCCTTGAGATAATCTTAAATCCTAATCATAATATAAATAATTAATATTTAGGCAGTCAATTTGCAGAACTAACGACTGATGAACGTTCGGTTCTGTATTCAGGGCCCACAAGTTTTTATTAAATATTCGGGTATGTGATATCACTATAATAATGTGATATATGATTTATTATATATTCGGGTATGTGATGGCACTGCTAGATATCACTAATAAATTAAAGAAAATGATGAATAGAGTTTAATACAACCGTTTAAAATCCAAATATAATACTTTTACTGCATGGAATTAAATAGGACGGGATGCTAATAACTCTTTTTTTATCTACCAGCTGATTATTCGTGTTTTACGTCAAATTAATAAATAAAGATCCATTAAATTCAGTCTATCATGCTGAAGATGTCCGTGAGTACCACAGTAGCGGCTGTGAGCCTCATGTTACTTCTTGATTTCTGCGCATCAACTGAAAACATCCCACGTAAATGGGCAGCTTTCTCGGCAAATATCGCAGGTTTGAGCCGCTACAACGTCTCTGATGTTGATGTTAAAGCGGAGATTCTGTGTAGTATTTTAGCAACTAAAGACGGAAAGGCGAACCTCTTCTGCTTCGGACCAAAAGGCTGTGTTTTCGGAAACGTTTACCTACCGGACGATGAAGGAGAGCAAACCCCAGGTTACAGCTGCTACTATTCCCAAGGTATGCATCACAAAATTGTTATCGTTTTAAGTGAAATTTAGATTATGTCATACTGAATATATCAGCATAACTCTATTAGGGTTTGCTGCCAAGAACTTATAGTTCGCAACTGAGTTAACATTGCGGCCTAGTCAGAAGCAAAGCGTTTTCACCAAGTCTTTCTGACTCGTTTCAGCTACATCAGTGGTTCCCAAAGTGGGCGATATCGCCCCCCTAGGGGCGATGGAAATATTTTGGGGGGCGGTAAAGAAGAAGAGGGTGATAGTGGGGCGATAAGGGGGCGACAGTCCGAAGTCGCAGTCAGATGTTCGAACGTTTGTTTAACGATTTGTACACAACACGTGCAGCACATGACTCCCAGCGATGGTTTTTTCACCCAGATCTGTTTTTAGCGCATTTTCTCATTTATGGTAAAAATACACTATTGTGCTCGCCAAATACGGGCCGAAATTCACAGTGATCAAGGAATTTCTTCCAAACTACTGAACAGATTCGAACGAAATTTTGAATTTACAGTCCTAACTACCGAACGGTTATGCTTAGCTCGTGAAATTTTTTCGCTTGTGCCCTCGTTCGCGAGTTTCATTCATGATTTAAACAGCAATGCATGCTTAACTTCGCAGTAATCAAAAAATTTCTTCCAAACTAATTAACAGATTTGAACGAAATTTAGTATTTTAATACTTAACCTCAGCAACGGCCGGTGATGTTTAGCTCGTTACAATTTTTTCGTTTTGCCTTCGTTTTCGAGTTATACGGCTATACGTAAACGGCTCTTAGTTAAACCAGCCGGAAGAAAAGCCGGTCGTTCATCCTATATCTGTATAACTTTCGAACGAAAGCGAATATGGAAGTGTGAAATCAAGAATGACGGTGAAATGAAAAAATCTCGCAAACGACGGTATAATCATGCAGTTTTTTTAATCTAAAAAACACCATTTGGTAGTTATGAATGTATAATTGTATATTCAAAATTTCGTTCAAATCTGTTTGGTAGTTTGGAAGAAATTCTTTGATCACTGCGAATTTTGGACTGTATCGCAATATAACTCACGAATGAAGGTGATATTAAAAAAATTTTCGCAAGCTAAATATCATCGTCAAGTTCTGGTGAATACATGTTACAAGTTTTATTGAGCTGCGTTCATTAGTTTTGGTGATATTACTTGATAATTGAATTTGGAGATTGGTCGTGAGACCGGCCACGAGTCCGGCCGCAAATTTGCCCGAGACGTCCAAGGTTTCTAGTGCTGAAACAGTCAATACGGCTGAAAAACATATTGGTTCACTAAAAGGGGTTCTATTTGTGAAATACACATTTGTGTTTAACCTTTATTTTTTAAAATTTCAGCGTACTAAATTTTATAGAAAGAGGCGCATGATTTTATATGTGTCTGTGTGGGGCGCTAGAAATTCACTAGGGAGCCAAAGGGGGCGACAGCCTGAAAAAGTTTGGGAACCACTGAGCTACATGGTCTGTCCTCTTGATTGCGTCTAAACTTTGCCAGCTGTTCTCAAGAAAGAAGGCTCTAGACTCTAGAGCAAAATTGCCTCCGTCATATCTATTGAAATTACTTATCTTCCTGGTCCAACCGAAATTAGTCGTCCTGAAATTTTTACTTCTAAGAGCGAATTTTAAATTACCTTTCGTGGCATAAGTAATTGAAATGATTGTCATCATTTTTGCAATTCGATATGAATAGCCACTAACACACAACGCGTTGAAACTACTCCCATTGCCTACGTCGCGATGACTTCCGGACGTACATATTATACAGAAAAAAGTAATAATACTTTAATATACATAAAATCCATTCGGTTTTTAACGTCATGGAAACATAAGAAATTTTGTGTATTCTTTAAAAATACAAAGTTGGATTTATAATTTGGTGTCTCACATAAACATTGGTTGATACATATTATTCATGTCGGAGCGTAATGGATGAAGAACGAAGCTTCAGCTAACTGAATGTTTCTTGTAATTCCACAGTTTGCCTTTACGGCAACAAAACTTTCCACGTAGGAGAAACGGTTCCTGAAACTTTCTGCCCCAACCTCAACCTGACTTGCACCAAGCGTGGCTTGGTCAACCTAGCTAATGGTGGGTTCCAATGAGAATCAGATGTGGCAACGTACATTCGAAGCATTTTACCATAAGTCGATACCTACCAAATGTTTGGTTCCTAGGCATATATCCTCCCGCTTCTTCACTCAACCTAAACCCAACTACATACATCTAACCAACCTAATTATGCTCATGGCGCCTCTTCATCTCCTCCTGTCCTTTCCATTCCACTTTTTCCTACATGGCAACTCTATGCCTCACTTTCCTGAGCGGCACCGCACACACACATATTGTCTCTCACGGTCAAGAAAAATGCGCATTAATGTTTTTGTAATTATTTAAATAACTCTTCACACGGTCTTAAATTTTTCTGGATAAAAATCTATAACATCAGGTTTCTGGAATTAGAAGGGATGAAAATAAAATATAAATTACAATACTATCGCTCGAACCAAAAGCAAAATCCAACACACAGAAGTGCTTGAACGAACATGTGTTCCATTGGCACTCTTACCACTAACGAGAGAGCGCTTAGTAATCGATCGGTTTGAAAAGAAAGATACATAACTAAACTATATCCCTTCATCAGTAAGGTCAGTGATTTTGCACTTGCGCTTATGTAGGTCATCTTGACCCAGTTAGGCATGGAAAAATGGAATGAAGGCCCCAGTTAGGCCCCATGTTCGCCCACTCTTCGTATTATGTTTATTTGTGAGTCATTATTTATTCCATATGATTTTTTCCGTAGAGATTAGTTAAACTCTGATTTTAATTTCCGTTGATATCTGTTGAATAATTCATCTTGTATTCCAAGGTGTACCACCGCTGACAAGCTGCACCCCGCCCTTCGTGCAACACCCGTTCGGCTGCATGTACTTCAACCTGACAGCATCGCTGACGCTCTGCGAAGCGCGGGCTTACTGCCAGTCCCTTGGGGCGCAACTTGCGTCGCCAACCACACATGACAAGTTCCTCGCCCTGACGACCTACCTTAATGCGACTTACGGTAAGAAATTTACATTCAGGTGCCGTTCATTTACAAATAGTTATTATTTTTAATTCCAACAGCCAATCACTTACGGACTTTTAAGCTAAATATAAAAATCACAGACGAGGAATTGCATGGCCGTTACCTATAATTAGACGGCTACGTGTATTGTACTGTCCGATTTATCAGACTACGCGCCCAGCTTAATAAATGTTGGCTTTTTAGCCCCAATATAACCAGAGAAGATGTATGGTTATTGTTTCATGCATCGGAGGTGGGTTTAAAAATATTATGACATTCATATAAAATGAATGAAACAAATATAAAAAAATATCGAACGTAAAAATTTGCAAATAATCGAACGCCCTTAAAATAATGGCACAAAGTTTGTATCAAGGGCACAAACGCGAGGACATTTTTTAGGTTGTAATGAACTATGAAGGATCTCATGGATGTCAAAATTAAATATAAATGCGAAAGTAATCCCAATTTTATGTTCAACTAATTCGTATGATTTATCTAACATAGATAAGAGAAATATTCAAAAAATTTTAATGGTGAGTTTTTACAAGCAGTGTGTAAAACTTGTACGTTTTTGAACTTAACTATGGAACATTTTTCCTATCTATCTCAGGTTACGTTAAATCAAAATACAGTCTTTCATATTTGCCGACATTATGAACGCGTATTTGCTTTTATTTTGAGATAAGGCGGCCTACAAATTATAAATACGATTAAGTAAAAATATTTTAAATATTGATATATCGAAATATCAGAGTATTTTTTGACAATTATTGATCGATGCGCCGAATGACGATAAAACCTATGTTTGAAATTTAAATTCTGGACATCTAATTGTCTAAGTATTTAGAACACGGGCTTCACTTGGCAGAAGTTCATACAATGGCCAAAATGCGTGTATTTAAGATAAAAAATAATAACCAGATAGAGGACTATTTATTAAAATAGCTTCTAATGGGTCAAAAGTCTACGACGGAGGTTGTTGTACATAACCTACAAAATTGTTACGCTATTTTGTTCAACATCAGGACAATATATTTATACATTTATTTCATTTATTCCTCCCATTTAATTCTTCAACATTAGGAACATCGTCCCAAGGAGCCTTCTGGTTCGGGGTTTACTACATCAACGGGAACTGGAGCTATGAATCGAACGGGCGCTGGCCCGAACCTGACCAGTGGACCTTTTACCAGTCCAACTACAAGAGTGGCATGGACTGCGTTCTTACCAGCTATGAATCTTTCTTTGCGTTGGCCGTCTCCTACTGCGACTTCGGATTACCAGTCATCTGCCATGCCTGGAACCTAGAGATCTAGATCATCTATGGAACCTAGAGATCTAGGTCATCTGTCATGCCTGGAACCTAGCGATGTGCTGCGAATCATCTGTTTGTTGCCATAAAAGCCATCGACTCGAATTATGTGCATTGCTTGATACGTCCAAGATGAAAACCTTATCTAAGTTTTTTTTTTGTATTGAGAAATAGAGAACCTGTGTTGTTCGCGCGGGTCTTCACGAGGGCGGGTGCCTCTCCAGATCCTCCGAACCTCCGTCCAGCTATCATGGCCATGCCGTGTTTGAAATAACTTTGAAAAACGGTTTGACACGCGTTCTAGTGGCTGGATAAACCATAAAAACCAGTTTCGCCATTTTATAAATGGGGTACAAGTTTCTCGTGTTGAATTAAAAAAAAGATAAATGATATTTTATGGCCTGATATTTTATTTCACGCGCCGGCCGGCCACTCGAACGCCGGTCAAAACGTTTTACGGTGTTTTTTCAAGGAGTGTGGTTTCTGTTTCGTATATCTAATTTATGCGCTAGATCACTACAATGTTTATTCTCCGGGCCTATTAAATGAATCAGAATCACCATTAGTTATGTTATTGAATGTTTTATTTGGTGTTTAACTTTCATGTCAACATATTGCATACCTGCGACGTTATAGTAACGATATCGTTTATCTTCGTGACGTTCAGTCATTATATTGTTCAACTTTTTGACGTCTTAGGCAAAATGTTGTTCACTTTTACGGCGTTCTACTCAAATATTGTTCACCTTTAAGATGTTCAATCACTACATTGTTCACCTTCTCGACGTTAATTTATTGTTCACCTCCCCTCAGGGGGAACTTCTGACGCGTGTCTGTGCTCGTCAGAAGTCCTATGGGATTTCGCGCTCCTATATAGGGGGATTGTTCCTGAGCGCCCCGTCGCTGAGCTCGCGGTGTCTGACTGCAGGTCTCCGTTGTGGGTTTAAGTTATTATGTAGGCAGGATTCCTTACATTAAGTTATTATGTAGGTAGGATTCCTTGCATTTCCCTTCTCTGTCTCTCTAGTGCGGGCGGCCGACGTCTCGTGTAAGCGACCTATTGTTCGAGTGTCTTCGTTTCTGTTGCTTTTCACCTGTCCCTCCTTGTCACTTAGTCTCTTTGAGATGCTAACGCTGCATGCTTCTTTCGAGCCAGCTTCAGCGGGCTGGACAATTGAGACCTACCGCCTCTTGTTGGTGATGATTAACTTGAGATTTTGAATAATTGAGACTTTCCGCCTTGCTGGCGATGTTATATTATGACCTCCGGCGCGAAATAGCTCTATATAGCTGAAGCGCTAGTAAACCATCATACTACTACTACTTATTGTTCACCTTCACGACGTTAACCTATTGTTCACTTTCACCACGTTAACTTATATATTGTTCACCTTCACGACGTTAACTTATTCTTCACCCTTCACGACGTTAACTTATTGTTCATCTTTAAGACGTTCTAGTCAATATTTGTACAATGTACAATATAATGTACATGCTTGACCATCGTGTTGGAACATTAAAATAATTTTAAACTGTGAACTCATGAAAATTAAGTTACAAATATAAATGCGCCTGTTACGTATATTCGTTACGAATAATTTTGAACACACAATATTCGTCTTTCACTCTTATTAATATCGGTTTCTGTAAAATCAAACAATATTGTTGAGGTTTATCGTGCTCAACTGATTCCATCCCGTAATGCTGTGAGGTGTCGTCAGGAGCCAGTATCAGTCGGTAGATAGAACGTTCATAGACCCACGACCGTACGCAACTACGTAATGCTGTGAGGTGTGGTCAGGAGCCAATATCATTCGGTAGATAGAACGTTCATAGACCCACGACCGTACGCAACTACGTAATGTTGTGAGGTGTAGTCAGCAGCCAATATTCGATAGATAGAACGTTCATAGACCCACGACCGTACGCAACTTTGGAATTCGCTATTTGCTTCGTTGTATTGTTATTCGAAATTCTTCCCAGTTCCTCCCATGATTCTGTGAGCTTATCATGTTTGAATTCTTCCTTATGTTACCTTCTTGCATCATATTGTTGAATACGACGTTTATCTTTTTAAAAGCAAAGAAAATACCGCAGAAATTCACCATATCTGTATGAGAGAAAACGTTTCGGAGTCCAACTCCATCGTCAGTTCATAACTCAAAATTCTGTTCAGAAAAAGTTCAGTCCTAGAAACACAAATAAATCAATTAGTAAAGTAAAATGCACTGTCAGGTTTCAAAACGGAAAATAAATAAATAAGACATGAAATTAACGCTAGTAAACGGCCTATCTATTTATTTGTAAACGGCCTATTTCAATTCTCTAATAAAGGTATGGTGAATTTTTGTGGCATTTTCTTTGCTTTTAAATTCCTGGTTAACTTGCGATTCAAGCAAACAAGTGATTTAAAAGTTGATCTTTTTATCTCGTATTGCAGCATTGTCTTGTCTTTATGTGCAGAAACTCACTATCAATAAAACTGAAAAAAGTCCCGAATCCTCTTATCACTTCCACTGAAATTTGGGGAAACCTTTGTAAATATGCAATGGTGAAAGTTGGTATCAGAAAATTCGTATTACTCATTAGTTCTAATCAAAATATTTCCTTCTCTCTGGACAAAAAGTTCCTAATTCAGTATACCGGGCAAATGTTTTTTTTCTGAAACACTTGTCATTGGAAAGCGTTATTATGTAGAAATTAGTCAAATGTGCGCTGTCACTGTGAAAGTTCTGACGACGAAGTGACTTATTTTTTGTATTCTGGAGCCTGAGCTCCCGTTCCTCTCTCAAGTCCTCCTCTTCAGAGATGCCTTGTGTCCCATTAATCATATTTATTATGTATACTAAGGAAATGCTGTTTAATTCAATATATATTCCTGTAGATACTAGAAAGAATATTAGGAACAACCGTACGCCGCTTGCAACGGTGCCACAAGTGAAAATCTTTCATTTTATGTAGTATTTTCAGCGACAAATTGCATTTTTTCACAAGATAAATATAACTCATTTTTTAAATTAGATTGGCACTAGAAAGTTTTTCTTCCGCATCTTCTCAATTTACAGTATTTAGCGGGCGGCCGACGTCTTCGGGCGGGCGGCCGCCTTCATCGGGCGGCCCGTTCATTCCTTCGAAGTAACTTTTTGTATGAAAGAGTGAATGAAAAAATGAAATTACTGTATGAAAGCCAAGTGTTCTTCAAGTAATTACTTACGGAAGGCAGGGAAACCATCCTTATATGCTTCAAATAAAGTGCAGTACGGGGCTTTTAATTAGGCTAAAGCATTCATTGCGTGAAAATTTATTTAGAAAAATAGATAATATTTTTTTTTAAATACTACACTTCATGGCAACGTCCTCCATTTATAATAAATAACATTAGAAAATTATGTAAATAATCTTGTTTCAATATATAAAAACGCAGCAGAATAGCTTGTGTGATGTCTTGACTTAACGAGCGACTTCAATGCCACCTCATCTATTCAATAAACTTATTCAATAGCGGCGATCACCTGGGAGATAATGCATGAAGGTTTACAAATATTGCTTGGTAAGTACAGGCTCCCGCAAATGTTAGGTATCGCTGAGTTGGATGTTAACTTAACTTTCCATCGCTATTACATACATATATCAAGCTCACCTGAAAATACTGTTATTTTATCCAATTTAAGCTACAAGGTCTTTGTCCTAAAAGTATTAAATGTCGCTGAAATGTTTTCTCTGAAGATATGGTGAATTTTTCTGCAATTTTCTTTGCTTCTCAATTTCGAATTTGTGCTATTACAGCAACGGGATGCAGTTATTGCTCCATGTACGATAATAAATAAGAAAATCACAATTATCGAACTCGAAAAAATGATTATTCAATGACTCGTGTAAATTCCTGATTGAATCTTAGAACGAAGCGATGTCTGTTCTATAAATGTAAAGTTGGTGGAGTGATCCGAACCCATTTCTGAACGTCGTTTTACTCGAGTAAAAATGATTTCCACAACCTGGATCCATTTTTCGGGCGAATATGGCTCGGTCCAGTACAAAAATTGTATCTTCTCAACGGATACATACGGTATATGATGCTGGTAGCTTTAATTAGTTATATCGCTGCACACATCCTGTTCGTGTATATGGGAATCATATACAGGCAGATGTGCATCAAACTGCAACTTACGCCTGTTTTTTAATGTAATTTACTGCTTACTATTTGGCTTGAAGTATGTTAAAGGTAATTTTTTGGCAATGGGTTCCTTAATTTTCTCGCAATCTACGATGAATATACGCGAAAAGTATCGAATATTTCACTATATATCCAGATCGAGTGTCTTTTATATATACAGCCGCTCAGGTATACCTGCTAGCCATATTACTAATAAACGGCAAGTTACATGAATTCCATACTCTTGAGAAGGTATTCGTTAGTTTTGCCTAATCTCATGCGTAAAGTGAAAATATTATTCGTTTTCGCTGCATTATTCGTTTTAATTTGTGCGTAAAGGGATCGTAGGTTTCTATCGGCGAGGTTTGAATACGATCCGATGAAGAAAACTTTTACTGTTGGAGTTCGAGAAAGTTTCTGGAGGACGGGCATAAGAACTAACTGATCATGTTGAGCATGGTTCTGTAAGAAACTTTAGTCCAGAACAGTTCTTTGATCCGAAACGAAAGAAATAAATATTAATTTGTGAAAGAATGTGAAGCGAGGGAATTGTACGAGGCTCTTACCGAAACACCCGATGCGTGAAAGAGGGATCATAAATTTGAAGGAAATATGAATAAATAATAGATGAATAAAGATGTCGTAGAGAGAACTAAATAAAAAGCACAATTAAAGAGAAGACTAATAAAGAAATCGTTGAGAGATCTTAATAAAAGGCACAACTAGAGAATAGATATCGAGAAAAGATATCGTTGAAAAGAAGAAGAGAAAAGAAGATAGAAAAAAGAAAAAAAGATATCGATTTTCTAGAGAAAAATATCGTTGGGAGAACTAAATAAAAGGCACAACTAACGAGATAACGAAGAATGGGTTTGTCTTTTAAATGCAACGTTTTTTTCCTTGCAATGAAATGCAAATGGCACTTAAATAGCGTTTCTTGTTAAAGAATTATTCTTTAACTTCGTCAATAAATTAATTATTTCCCTAGAGGATCAATGTTAAATAGTCTTGCTCTATGGAAGCTCGACTTTAAAAGCTGAACTTACGATAATTTGGCTCATGCAAAGAGCGCGATATGAAGATCGCTTATCAGTTGCAGTTCTTATCGAAGATAAATAGACATTTTTCATTCAGCTTTATTTACCGTTATATTAGAAGCAGCTAACCTAAAATTCAGAGAATATTCATAGGAATAGCATCGTGCAGGGCATAATATTTAATATATAAACATACTTCGAGATACTAGTACAGGATTAGAGAACTAATTTCTTTACCAAAGTTCGATTTCTCACAAGCGGAAGACAATTATTATCAACAAGTAACATGCAATAATGTCTTGTCGACCCATGATGACTTATATAGAAGAGGTTTCTGCAATACTAAAACTAAACGCTGTGAAATTCGTATCAAACATCAACGTGACTCATATTCTCATTGATATAACTGAGGGAAATTAAAATCAAACCTCCAGATTGACTATTGTAAATAATGGAATAATACACTAAGCGAATAAAAGTTTATGCTCTAACTGAAATTGAGAGCATTACAAAATTACAGGGTAGCAAGATTTTAGTGAGAATTAATTCAACAGTAGCAAAAATACTTTATTGGAATTACAAGAACTATTGGTTTTAGGTACAAGTGTATAGAAAACAACCAACGAAAACGACGAAACTTTTATTCAGAAGTCCAGGCGAAGTAGTTAACATCTTCCATTAGTGAGATGATAACGGCAAAGGTTGCAAAAGCTGTAGAATAAGAATGACATCACTATTGGAACGATAATTGTCGGTCATATAAAACAATATTAACCTATTTGTTACCACGGGTGGCAACCATAGTAAGAGTTCTCTTGTTTGAGAACAATAGGAAGTGAAAAAAGTGAAAATAGGGTAAGGAGTGTTCGCTCACAAGTTAAGGTAATAAGGGTGAAGTTAAGTTAAATGCATGCAAGCATGCAAGTTAAATCCCACAATGGGCCTGAAGAATTAAGTTCAAAAGCTCCACGGAGCCAAACCCTAAGGGTTCAAAGAAGGCTCATAGCCAATAAGCAAATTGTGACGAGCGAATACAGGGGCAGGGGCGCAAACATGCAATTTAGTAACTTAATAAAAGGAAAACACATTCGCACAAACACAAAATCAGAAAAAGACAAAAAGATTTCGCGAATAAAGCAAATGGTTTCAGGATCTGATCCGCACAGTCGTAAGTCTAGTTCATCCCTCTTAAGATAAAGCAGTAGGCAGACGACTTAGCCTACTAATAAGTGACTGTCGACAAGCGTAATTACAATAAAGGTTTAAACAATTAAATGAATTTTAACAGAACCAAAGCAAGAAGCGAGAAAAGGAAAGCATGAGCGTTTAATATAGACTAGAATACAATAGTAGGGAATTCAAGTAAATACCTTCTATGTCCCCACGATTTCACTGTCACAGCAATCCATGTACATCGGACTAAATGTTGTCGATTCAAATGTTCAATTTCGTATCAACAAATCATTATTATGTAACCACGCGATAAACTGAAGTATTGAATAATATGAACATTTCGATTTGCAAAATGTGCAGGTGGTACCTACCAACCCGTAAACATTCATTTTCAAGGAAATTACTCACTCTATGTCTTCAATGACAACACTTGATTACAGCGAATTGTGAAGTCAATCAGGCTTCCTCGCACTCACGTTTCTCAACACGTTGGATGACAATCTTCGTTTCTAGAAGAGCCCAAACATTCAATGCTCGTTTAAAATCAATTCAGATACACATACTTCGTTTTCAGTCTTCGTCAATTAATGTCAGACCCATTTATTTAATTTTAGACCAGCTTCATTTAACACGTTGACTCTGAAAGAGTACATATGCGTACCACGAAATGTATTTCTCCTGGACGTAGTGGTACATAATTCTAATTCAGGATTGCCAGATGGCCTAAAAACGGCCAAATGCACTAACAAGATAGGCTAAAAAGGCCTAAAACTCAATATATACTAGTATATTCGTAAATTCAGGTGTAAAAATTCCATTTCTTTCCTTTCTTTAAATTTAATTAGGAAGTACCCCTATCATAAATTTTGGCCGACTAACGCAATTGAAAAAATTTAATCGCAAAATTTGTCCGGGAAAGAAAGACTGTCTGACAACCTTGTTTCATAATAGTACAAAAAATTAAATAATAGTACAAGGTGAAGCAATCAGAATCAACGATTCAATCTCATACTCGACTTCTTATATTTCAGAACAAATTCTTTCAATTTCAGACTCGCTTTATTCAATTTCAGCCTCGCTGCTCCTACTTTCATACCTGCTTTATCTAACTTCAAACCAAATTTTAAAAATGTAAAATCCACATTCTTTAATTTTAGACCAGTTTTCTTAAATTTCAGATCCACTTTCTTAAATTTCAGCCCCTCTTTTTCCAATTTCAAATGCACACTTTTTTATTTCAGATAAAAATCTCCTAATTAAAGACGTGCATCCCTGATATTCAGACTCTTATCCATTAACTATTACCCCTGCATTAAAATGTCTTTCATAATGAGAAATTATGGGTCTAAGCGGGTTGTTCTCTTTATGGTTTTTAACGTTGCCGTAGAGGTAGCCCGGAGAATAACTGCCGACGATCGGGGTAAGTTTTCTTGATCCAATAAGTGAGTTTGCAGTATTTATTAAATTGTTGGCTCTTCTCTGAATTTGCTCTGTTGGGTCTCGTCCGAGGAGACGGAATTTAGATTCATCTGAAACGATCTCACTTATTTTTGAGGAGGACCGAAGAACCACATGAGAGAGGCTCATAATGAGACACTCACTCGCGCGATGTTGGAGACCCACACCAGAATCATCATGAGATGCCCAGACGCCACAAGACTGACGATAGCTGAGGCTCTCATCATCAAGCAGGAGTCTCCAGCTATTAATTTACAAACTACCGGATTTGTCAGGACGTTAAAATTGTTCTCGCAATTCAAGCTTTGATTCCAATCTGTATCCATAATACCCTATGTTTGTACTATTGTCATTTCAAAATTTCAAATTCACTTGTTGCAAAACTCGTCCTCTACTTGATAATGAATGAAGTTGCATTCGAAACGTCGTAAAATTATAATATAATATATATATATATATTAGATGGCAGGATTTACTTGTTTACACACGTGCTATCGATGACCAGAGAATTCGTTGATTTATATTATTAGTGAGTGGAATTTTTCTTCAGATGACGGTAGATTAAAAGGCAAGTTTCAGGAAGTAATTCTTATTTATTAACGATGTTTCGAATGCAACAAACATTCATTATCAAGTTAGAAGAAGCATTAAACATTGAAATTTTGGTGGAAATAAGTACATAAAATAAGTAAATAGGATACAACAGTAAAATTTTTAATTTTTGGACCAAAAATTACTCGGAAAATTCTTTCAGAGTTCAGACAAATCCGGTAGTCAGAAAATAGATTGCTGGAGTCAATTCTGTAGAGATGACGGGTTCAGCTATCGCCGGTCGGTTGTTGTCGGGCCACTGCTTGATCACGATGCTGGTGAGTACGTTCAGCACAATGCGAATGACGGTCTGGTTGTAAGCTTGTCTTGCGTGGTTCAACTGCCCTCCAGTTTGAAGGTAGTTAATTAACGAGACAGCGGCTCGGTGTCTTGATTGTTAGTCCAATTTGTCCGATGTTGTCCAGAACATGAAGAAGTCTACAACCTTCTTTGAAGCAAAATTTATAGACTACACCGGCCTCTCGGAAAACTCCCGCGTTTTTTGCAGGGGCCTTTGCTGCGTTTAGTTTGGAGTTTGACATTGTTGTCAAGAGTGTCACAAAGCCTATTGAATTCATCGACGATTTTGAGATGAACTTGCTTCACGAAAACCGTTTTCTACAGAATATATGAGCTTCTTTCTTTTGCATTATTAATTCTAAAGAGCTGAAGCACGTAACCATATATGAATGATGTTTCTAAGTTAAAATTAAGATGATCAAATATTCGCTCAAAAGTGAAAAAAATACATTTTTGGTCCAATTTTATTCATCAAGTTTCTAAAAGAAATATTATTTCGAAATTAAGTGATATACACGGTAATTAGCTCAGTTTTATCCTCTGTTGATTGAAACTTTCAGAAAGCTTCCAGGAAATACGCAGCTCGCACAATAATCTTATGAGTAAAGACGTTGAAAACGTTCAGGGAAGCTCTCGAAGTTACGCGATTCCGACGAAAATTCGGTCAATTCTTGTCCAAATTGAAAAATCATATCTCAAGTTCTATAAAAGCTAAGATCACGAAACAGGGTCCAAATTAAATGCAAAGACTTGTGCTTGATGATTAGAGTTGTTGAAAAATCTAGAAAATTTTTCCGTATACTTGTGAAGAAAAAAGTAAAAAAGTTGGTAAAAACATGATCAAAGTTTCGCTCACAACTTTGTCAGTTTTCATTTTTTTGGAAATCTGTATAGAACATAATTTGTGTATCTCGTTGAGTCGCGTAGAGCATATGGCGTCAGAATTTCAAAAATCCTTACGGTTTGGCCGTGAGAGTTGAAAAACCAACGAAAAATGGCCGAATTTTTTTTTTTCAGGTTTAACTTTGACCCCAGTTTGGGGATGAATTTTTGACACAACAAAAAAACGTTCGAAATTCCAAACACACTCCAATCCTTAACCTTTCGTCTGAAATCAAGCCTGTTCCTCTGCCTTTGCAACATTTTGAGCTATCAGCGTCTACGCAACCTCATTTTAGGTCATTTTTGACCAAATTTCCCCCACTTTTGGGGATTTTGGGGGGGAAGGAGTGGAAATTTCGGAAATCCGACAAGAAGGTTTAGTACACAAAATATGCGTACGTGTCTGTGCCAATTTTTAAAAGATTCTAACGGGTGAGCTCTTGGGGAAAATGGCTCGAGTGAAAACTTTGACCTCAAACCCCCCCTGTACGTGATTATACAGCAGCAGCATATCAAAGGTGGAGAGTATAAGTATAGCGTCCGTTTCGCTGGCTGTAGGCACACAGAAAGTGAGCCGCTCCTGCCGAACCTGACATACCGCTCCCAGCCTTAAGGCAATTCAAATCAACTAAGCAGTAGCACACACAAAATACTTTTATACAATGACATTTCATCTCATCATCCCCCGTCATCATCATATTCTTCTTCTCTCTCTCTCTCTGCCTCTATTATCATATTCTTCTTTATAAAACATCCCATATACCACTAATAAAACCTATTCCCAACTTTACCCAACCCCAGTCACATTTGCAAATCACCTATCAAAATCTCTTCCTAAACAAACAACTCACATACTAACCTAACCCAACCTAACCATACCTGGCCTTATCTAACCTAACCAAACCTAGCCCAACCAATCTTATCCTATCCTAACCTTACCTAACCTAACCTAACCTAACCTAACCTAATCTATATAATGGTCACAAATATATTTTTTTCCTGCTTGAACCTTACCCCAGAAAATTATGTGCATCGCACAGCACATGTTTTTGAATATGTTCCTTCAGTTATTGTCTTGTGGATGTTTGAGGCCGGAGTTTGCATTTCCAACACTCAGCAATCGTGTTGGAAATGCAAACTCCGGCCTAAAACATCCACGCCTCATCAAATCTTCTTATTCCTCAAAACCGTACATGGCGCTGTGTAACGATGATGATGTCCAAATGATGTCCACGACAATGCGGGCAATGCAGTCAATGCAGTCAAAGGGGTCAATTTGGCCTATGGGGTCAATGGGGCCAATGGGGTCAATGGGGTCATTAGAGCCAATGGGGGCAATGGGGTAAATAGGGTCAAAGGGTTCAATCAATAGGATCAATGAGGTCAATGGGGTCATTTGAGTTAATGGGGTCAATGAAGTCAATGGGGTCAATGGGGTTAATGTGGTCAATGGGGTCAATTGGGTCAATTAGGTCAATGGGTCAATGGGTTCAATCGGGTAATTGGGGACATTGGGGTCATTTGAGTCATTTTGGTCATTAGAGTCATTGGAGTCATTTGGGTTATTGCGGTCATTGGGGTCAATGGGGCCATTGGGGTCAATGGGGCCATTGGGGTCAATGGGGTCAATGAGGTCATTGGGGTAATTGGGGTTATTTGGGTCATTGGGGTCATTTGGGTCATTGGGGTCAACGGGGTCATTGGGTTCATTTGGGTCATTGGGGTCAATGGGGTCATTGAGGGCATTGGGGTCGTTGGGGTCATTTGGGTAATTGGGGTCATTGGGTTCATTATGGTCATTGGGGTCATTTGGGTCATCGGTGTCATTGCAGTTATTTGGGTCATTGGGATTAATGGGGCAATGGGGTTATTGGAGTCAATGGAGTCATTGGGGTCATTGGGGTCAATGTGATTATTGGGGTCATTTGGGTCATTGGGGTCATTTTGGTCAATTGGGTAATTATGGTCATTGGGGTCATTGGGGTCAATAGGGTCATTGGGGTCATTTGTGCCATTGGGGTCAATGGGATCATTGGGGTCATTGGGGTCATTTGGGTCATTACGGTCATTGGGGTCATTAGGGTCATTGGGGTCAATAGGGTCATTTGTGTCATTGGGGTCAATGGGGTCGTTGAGGTAATTGGGGTCATTGAGATCATTGGGGTCATTAGGATCATTTGGGTCAATTTGATCAATGGGGTCAATGCGGTCAACAAGGTCATTGGGGTCATTGGGTCAATGGGGTTAATATGGCCAATGAGGTCATTGGGGCAGAGGTGGGCAGTAGCGCGCTACATGTAGCGGCCGTTAAATTTTCAGTAGCGGTAGCGGCGCTACATTTAAGGCAATGTAGCGGTAGCGGTAGCGCCCGCTACATATTTAAGTAGCGATACGAGGTTTTGTCGCTACAGCGCTACCGCTATATTTATAGATAAAGCCTTTAGATTTTACTTAAAAGTATTAAATATTATTTAAAAACCAGCATGATACATACATAATATAAATTACAGAATAAAACTGTACGAAAGATTTCGGTGTAATGTTGTCAACCTCAGCCTGTTACAAGTCAACATGTTAGTTTTTACTTTTTAAGTTTTTACCAGTTACCAGCATTTCATAATTCAGTTTGCTTAAAATTATTTTTACACAGTTATTTTTATGTTTCACCCTCCCTACATGGATGTCTACTTTAATCTACCAATCTCAAAAATAATCCATATATATATATATATATATATATACAAATAAAAGACAGATTTTTATATGTATATGTGGATACTTTTTTAGATTGGTAGAATCCATGTAGGGAAGGTAAAAAATAAAATAACTGTAACTTTTATTTACTGTATCTAACCCGTACTAGTTCGGTTAGGTTAATTGCAATAAAGCTGCATTGATATGTTTCGAAAATGTTTTATTATCATTAAATGTTTATGAGTAAATCCCAATGGCAGAACAATATATATTTAAAGATTTCCAATAATTTTGGCCATTGTAGCGGCTAATGAAGCGGCGCTACATTTTACTGTAGCGGTAGCGGCAGCGCTCGCTACAATCTAGTGGGTGTAGCGGTAGCGGTAGCGCCCGCTACATTTAGAGCATGTAGCGGTAGCGGTAGCGCCGCTACATTTCAAAGTAGCGCTGCCCAGCTCTGCATTTGTGAGGGTATCTTCTATCACCCTCTAGGTTATCATACGTCACCCTCTTATAACATGTTCTGTACCCACATGGTAGAGTCACGCTCAGTGACGTCATCCCTGTTAAGGCCTATACATATATATCTCGATCTATGCACCGCTCGTCAGTCGTAGCGGTACTGCCTAGCCGTCACCTTGCTAGCCGCTCCTCCAGCACGTACTTGTGCTGTGCCTGTCAATCCCCTTACTTCTGTACTCACCGAGCCACTTTATTATTATTATAATAGATCTATTGTTAACCGTTCGTTTCACTGATCCTGCCTTAGTCATACTTGGAACTACTAGAGTCCTGACTCTCAGTTACTAATCTATCAGGGGGTCGCAGAAATAGACCCCGGACACATCGGGGTAAAGGCGCCAGGAAGACGCCACGGTTCGAGGAGAAATTGAATATAAAGTCTTTGCCAGCCAATATCGAGGGAAAGAGCGGGACCCGAGCTCACCACTTGGGAATCCTCGATGGGGATTTCACTTCTCTTCAATTTGTTATTCGTGTAAATTTTCTTCAATCCTGATCGTTGTCGAGATAAAAAAGCTTGAAAAAGCCAAAAAGACTTGAAAAAGAAAATAATCATAATTTAAATGTTCACAATTATTTTTTTTAATTGCTCATAACTCGTTTCCTATGGAAAATTTCGAGTTTTCCATTTGTTGGAGTTTTTTTGACCCTTATGCAAAAAAGCTGAATTTTCCAAAAAATTCAAAGCAGAAGTCTCTAACTTGAAATCTTGTTGCTTAAATGATCATTTGAAAAAATATAAATTCGATCAAACTTTTGCTCACAACTTTGTGAGTTTTGATTTCGAAAATCTGTGTGGACCAAATGGTGTATCTCGTCGAGACGCTTCGATAAAGTATCATAGCTAGAGTAAAAATGTCGACGGTTTGGCCGTGAGGGACGAAAAACCGAAACACTTGCCAGAGAGCCTGTACGGCTTGAGCAAAACTTCCCATTTGGAGTCATGTTTGACGACCAATATCGGGGGAACGAGCGGGCCCCGAGCTCACCACTCGGGGCCCCTGGAAGAGGATTCTCCTTCTCTTTAATTTGTCATTCGTGTAAATTTTCTTCAATCCTGGTCGTTGCCGAGATAAAATAGCTTGAAAAAGTAAAGAACTGGAAAAAATAAAAATTTAAACGCTCCAATTTTTTTTAAATCGCTCATAACTCGTTTGCTAATGGGGATTTTCGAGTTTTGCCGGCTTGTGATTTTTTGACCCCCATGCAAAAAGTCTGAATTTTCCGAAAATTCAAGGCAGAAGTCTCTAACTTGAAATCTTGTTGTCGAAATGATCGCTTGGAAAAAAATTGTACATTTTACCAAACTTTTGCTCACAACTTTGTGAGTTTTGATTTTTTCGCTAATCTGTTTGAACCAGATTGTGCATCTCGTGGAGATTCTTCGATAGAGTATTATTGCGACAGTAAAAATGTCGACGGTTTGACCGTGAGAGACGAAAAACCGAAAAATTGCCAAAAATCCGAAAAGACCAATCTAGTCGACTTTGAATGATCATATCTCGTGTTCTGTTGGTGCTAGAATCATGAATCAGGGTTCGAATTGAAGGCAAAAACTTGAATTTTATGATGGGGTTTGGTAAAAAATTACAATTTTTTTCCGCAGAGTAGTGAGGTAAAAAGTAAAAAAGTTTACAAAATTTTTCCAAAAAATTGCTCATAACTTTGTGAGTTTTGATTTTTTCGGAAATCTATCTGCCTATGTCTTGTACAGGGTGGAGCGCGGTAATTTGCTTATTTGCACTGCATGCTGTGACGGCACTGACGGTCGAAGACAGAGGAGAGTGGACGTGGCTGACTGTGGATGGCGGGAAATTTGTATTCGTCTGGCTCTCAGTTGCCATCATGCAGTGGACACGTGAGGAGAGGTCATTTTGTGTAGAAGCGTATTTTTCAAATGCGCACTCGATCACTGCAGTGCAGCGTGCTTTTCGTTCACGATTCGCTGTTCCTTTACGCGGACGTGTTCCTGGACGGCAATCAATTGAAAATTGGGTGAATGCATTCAGAAGTCAGAACAGCAGGGAATGTGTCATGTCTACGAAGGGGACCTTAGAGAATATCTTTCCGAGAGACCTCTGCATTCGGACCGCGTCTCTGTGTGGTGCGCCATATCGTGAGTAGGCATCATTGGGCCTTCCTTTTTTCAGGATAACGGTCGTGCCATAACTGTGAACTCCGAACGGTACTTGTCTATGATACAGGATTATTTTCAGCCAGCTCTTGAAGCAATGGAATTAGAGGATACATGGTTCCAACAGGATGGTGCCACTGCACACACAGCAAGGGTTACCATGAATTCTTCGAGGCAAATGTTTCCTGGACGGCTTATCTCTTTGAGGGGTGATGTGACCTGGCCAGCACGGTCACCAGATTTAGCCCCATGCGATTTTATTCTTTGGGGTTACCTGAAGTCTGAGGTGTATATCAAACGCTCCAACACCTTGGAAGACCTAAGGAAGAATATTGAAGCTGAAATTGGCAGAAGACCAGTAGACATGCTTGTCAGAGTTCATGAAAACTTCAGAAAACGTATGCAGCAGTGTGTGGAATGCAAAGGTCGACATTTGCCAGATACACTATTTAAAACCATGTAAGTTATAAATTCCATTACCGTGCAGTATAATTCAAATATAAAATAATTTTTTCTAGTGATCATAATTTTTTTATTTCATTCCCAAATCAGCAAATTACCGCGCGCCACCCTGTAGATCTCGTCAAGCCGCGAAGAGGATATGGCCTCAGAATTTCAAAATTCCTTACGGTTTGGCCGTGAGAGACAGACCTCACAAATAACATGCATATTATACTCCAGGCTTTGTAACGTTGAAGGTAGAGTTCTGTCTCTAACAGAGCAAGTATTATACTCCAGGCTTTGTAACGCTGAAGGTAGAGTTCTGTCTCTAAAAGAGCAAGTATTATACTCCAGGCTTTGTAACGTTGAAGGTAGAGTTCTGTCTCTAACAGAGCAAGTATTATACTCCAGGCTTTGTAAAGCTGAAGGTCTGTCTCTTATACACATCTAGATGTGTATAAGAGACAGATCTGAAACGATCTCACTTATTTTTNTCCGGGGGGGTCCAAAAAGCACCCTCAGCCGCCCCGATCGCTGTCACCGTAGCGTCTAACGACAATGCCAGTCTAAATACCAGCGGCCTCTAGAAGAGGCCCAAAGGCTTTTCAAGCGGCCAGCGAACCAGCGGCCTCTAGAAGAGGCCCAAAGGCTTTTCAAGCGGCCAGCGAATGAATCATGACAATATTAATAAAGCAAAATTCAAGTGCTAAACTATAAACTGTATCTGTTTCTTTAGCCGAAGTCGCCAATAAAAGAAGCCTTATCATGTCATAGCTTTGGAGTCCATCATTCCTGTTCTGATTTGCGGAACCTTTCTGCAAAAATGTAAGACCGAGTGACAATCAACAATTTTCCTGCTAAATATGATACAACAACACAATTGAGATAGAAAAGGAATAAGCTAAAATAATAATTTTCAAGGTAAATTATGAATGAAACTGATTCGACACGTTATTCGGAACAGAACTAATGAAACCACTTACCTTTGTTGTAAAAAAGCGATTCACAATGAACGCCTAAGCGAGGTCACGTCGGTGACAAATAAAGCCAACGAGAAACGACGAGTATCGAGTATCACTGTTGGTTAACATCGACGGCAAAACGTACTCGAGGGTATGACATGCCAGCAAGTTCTGCTGACAAACAAATTTAGCAACGTTATTTTGCTGTTGGCAGTCAGTTTTCGGTAACAAGCATTATTACAGAGTCATATATGATGGAACATATAAAAATATTAAATTATTTTATTCTTAAGTAGGAACGGTCGAAATACTTCTCTGACAATCTCGAGTTCATCATCCACTAAGGAATTCTGCAGCTTCATCTTACCAACGACTTTCATATGTATAAGAGAGATATGTTATGGTCATTTCTCATCAAACACGTGCAGATACAGCATATCAATCAGTATATTACCACTTGAGGGCGTGATGTGGATGATTGATCGTCACTTTCGTCTCGGTAGACTTATTGAATAGGCATAATCAAGGAATGTTTTAATATCTCGTAGACCTATGTTAGATGGTAGACATAGCTGACTAGCCTGTGAGCGATTCATTATAAAAGTTCGCGTTAGTTCCATGATGTGAGCTGCCGTGGATCAAGGGCCGCGATATCAAAAATAATCAAGAGTTTACAACTCCGTCAGTCAATTACAGACAAAAAATCGGTCGTTACGTGTGCGATATTTGGAAGAGTTTTAATTCTACAGCCCCGGAACAAACAGTAGTTGGCTGGTGTTATCTTCTTCTTCTTGTTAATTACTCTATGCCAACAACCTTGTATTTCACAATTGGAAGCTTAACTGTTAACTGTCAATCCTGTCTGTATGAACGAGCCCTTTCGAAGGAACATGGAGAACAAGACAAATACAAGTCTATATCAAATTTACTAGAAGCAACATGAAGTTGTTAAATGAGAAATCTATTGAAAAGCATGTTCACAGTTACGACTAATGTCTTAATTTTAGTAGTTTGGAAAAGGAGATACAAAAAAAGTTATTCGTCTTCAATGTTTCTTTGTGCGTAATCTTTCATAGCTATTTACTTGCAAGTTTTCTTTATAATGTAAAATGATTTGGTTGATTTGTGTCACTAATGTAAATCAATTTAGGCTTTATCTTCAGTGATTCCAATTTGAATTGGCTAACGAGTTTTGCGTTAACAGAATCGGAATGTTATTTTAACAGAATCGGAATGTTTAATTGCGTTTCACGGTGTAAATTATTATTTCACACTTCAGATTCAGAAATGAAGGTTCTATTCTACATACGTTTCAGAATTTTGGCTACATTTTATTATGTGAACAAGTGGTAATTAAAAATTTTGGATGCGTCACTGAATTTGAACATGACGTATTTTCATTTATGTTCAGGAAGTATAGTTCGATTAACGGCTTATTCGTTATCGTGAATCCAGTCGACAAAGTACGATACTTTGGTGTAAACTCCAGGGTAGCGAGCATCGCCGCACCCAACTCCCCAACTAGTAATTCCACAGAGATAATCTCCGCATATCATTGGACCACCGCCGTCTCCCGAACAGGTGTCTTTGCCATCTTCACCAGCGCAGATCATGTAGTCTTTAATTTTCCAACCTAAAAATGCTCCATTGCTATCATAGGCGCTTCTACAAGTTTCATCGCTGAACATGGGCACGCTCACGTACTGCAAGACGAGTGGACCACTGCCGCCTGAGCTCAAGGTTCCCCATCCGGACACGAAAGAGTTTCCAGAGAAGATCTGTCCCTTACCAGGAAGAGTCACACCTGATACATACTCGTTTAAATCGAAAGGACGATCAATTTTCAATAATGCAATATCATTTTCATGAGTGTCAGGGTCAAATCCGTCATGCGAGATGATCCGAATGACTTTTCTCCACTGCTCAGTCTCTTCGTCGAGGACCAAATTCAGATCCCCAGCACCAACCTAAAACCAAGGAGAAAAATGGTTTATAATCATTTATGAATGAATTTATTGGAGTGAAATGAAATGTCTGTAAAATATTTGCATAATTTCAATTGTTCAAATCTGATTATTTCATGGCATGTTTTCATTTGAATATAATGAATGCGCATGCCATTATGAATTTCCTCCAATGAATATGCAAGGTGATGGAAAATTTAACTAAATGGGAACTGGAATGACGGTTGAACCTTGATTGAACAATAAGCGATCAAAACTATGAATGATAGTCGAGAGCCATGATCATAGAAAATGAAACATTCCCTTCATTCAGCTCTACATTAAATGTTAAATTATCTAAAGTTGCTCAAGGTAGAAATGTAGTTGTTCTTTGCTTTGCATTCGTTTTGAAATTTAGTTAAAACTCTCCCTAATGCAGGACCTCATTCACTAATCCTGTGATGTTTAAATATAATGCATCATTATCCTTCATCTATTAAATCAAATAGTTTTTTCGTTCTATTAAAATACATGCAAATCAGATTAATCTTGACCGATAACGGGAAATAAAAATTTGCTCTCATATGCCAAATGAACGTAAATACACTTCTTAAAGAATAAATCTCTGAATTCCTGTTTGTTGCCTTATAAAAACTCCAAGTTTGACCGATGCATACTAAAAAGATTTTAAATTTGTTGTTGTTGGACAGTTGATGGTTAATGACAGTTGAAGCAAGAAGTTCAACCTGTTAATGCTCGTAATATTAAAGTTTATTAATGGATGAAGCTTCTGTGAAAAGATTATCATTCGATAATCATGGAAACAAGCAACCATGAAAACAAACAATCATGGAAACAAGTTGTACTAACCACGAGTGAATCAGGATTGTTGTGGTCGAAGTATCTGACACAACCTCCGGAGGTTATCATGGTATCATTATGGTAGATGATAGCTCCGCATACGAATTCATCTGGGGTAGAATGTGTATCATAAAAACCCAACTGGAAGGGGAATTGACCAGGACGAGCGTATGTGCCGCCGACTATCTTGTTTTGGCTCCCGTTGGATTCTTGCAAAGTTGACGTCGCCGCTGCAACATTCAAACATTCAACATTACTGAAAGTAAATTTCAAACATATTGCTGAAATTTTTACTTCTATACAATTAGAAATAAGTCGAAAAAATTAATAAAGAAATAACTAGATTAGAGCACTCAGTGCATTTTTATATGAAAATGTTTTAAAGTTTTAAAGAGAAAATTTGTTACTTTGTGTGAGTTTAGCATTGCAGAATATTTTTACCACGTCCACGTGAATAAGTAGTCTATACGTACAATAATGTTTGACCCTATCGGCCTTTCCTATGAGATATATGAGAAAATTCCCAAAAAATATTTGAGTAAAATGTCTATTAATTCACTATATTGAGAGGAGCGAAAATGAATGAGCAAGTTGATCATCATTGTACGTAGCATATAGTACATAGCTTGAAGAAAACCTTCGTGAATCATTCCTTATTTTTAATAAAGACTAAAGAATATTGATAGCGAGACGTTCATATTTCGGAATTAACGTCAGTCGATTCCTAAGGATTTTCCTTCGAAATATTTGTGAATTTATTCTTACTAAGTCCCTGAGTGCTGGACGTGGTCGTACGCTGATTACGGCAACTACACTCAGTCTGATAATTATTCACAAAATGCACGCATGAATTTACGAGTTGGGGTAAAATTAACGTGACCTGATCAACAAGATTTAAATGTTTCGATGAGTTTCTTTCGTTTATCTCCATCCTCACCGGTTGCCGAGGCCACCAAGACACACAGAACTAATAGTTTCATGATGATCATTATCCGAACCTGACAAAACCTATAGCGCTGCGTGCATGCGCTGCAGCTTTTATCGCGGAGCGACGGGAAATTCTGCCATCTGCTCAGAGCACTTCAGTGGCTTATTCAGGACTTGAAATGTTACTTGAAATGTTTTTGCTACGTCACCTAATAAACGATATTGCAAGTCATTAATCACCCGAGCTCTATGAACATCAATATTCGTGAATTCACGCCACATGATTTATCTGTGAAATCCAAATTAGGTAAAAATATGGTTTGTGCGTGACATACACTGTATGCTGTCAGAGAATGAAAGTGAGAATCGTAAACGATGGTGCAATGTCAATTTCATGAAAAAATTCTAAATCAAAAGACCCACTCTCCATCAAGGCCAGCGCTACGCTATTCGCAATCATAATCTACCTTTTCCAAATCAATAATTGCTTCCAATAGATTTGGATTTCTCGACAGTACTCGTAATTTTCATCATTGTAATGATTTGCAACTTTCTTGTGGCTAAATCTAATTCCCAATGCTACATAACTCTTTTCCTGTGAGATTCAATATCTTTATTTTTCCCGAAAGATATCTCTTACATGCCTAATTTTTAAGAAAATTCATATTCCTTTCCGCTCCAATGATTCATCCGTTGCAACATTCTCCGCGCCCCTCAACAAGTCACCCGTAATTAACCTGCTCAATACCTCATTAACACATTAGGTTCCCTAGAGTAAATCAATATACAAATTTGTTTAGGTTGAACCCCGGATTTATTCTCGAACATACATGATAATTTTTGGGGGTTGGAATACCTTTGTTTATTTACTATCATTCTCAATTTGATTAACAAGGCAAGTTTTTATAAATAAATTCAACTGAAAGCTCAAAAGTTTATACCCTATCAAAATTTTGTTTGGGTGGTCAGCTTCTGAATTAAAAACGCCTTTAGCTAGCCCAGCGCGTGAGTTAGCGGCACTATGTCCGCTTTACGCTCTTGTTGTACGAGCGAAATAAACGTCTGAATAGATTCCGGTCATAAACCGAGCTAACTTGGGGCGGTCGAGGGGCGCGCGTATTTGGCACCTGATACCTTCGGGACGGCACGGCCGAATCTAAAAAATGTGTTAAAAATGTCCCCTCCCTTCCTCCGTATACAGGGGAGAATGAAGGGGGCATTTGAATCTCTGCACGCTATACATATGTATATGCAACCTAGTACTATTCACTTAGTTTTAAGAACAGAGGAAAGCATATCAGAGGCTCAATTTCTAAGCATAGACTAAGGTTGCAACTAGTAATAAATTTAACATGACGTATTTCTAAAATTTGGGCAAAAACCACTTTCCAAAGAAAGAAATTACAGTCGCTTCATGAAAATAAATTTTTCGAGGTAATGCGAGTCAAGGCAATTTCACATATTAATTTCATATAAACTTCGGATTGAACCACGTTGTTTTTAAGATAAGCAGTTAAGGCGAGCATCTGGGTCCAAAGGTCGAAATTTCGGCTTTTCCGGTTTTTGGGCTCATCTTAAAACTTACTTTCTGACGCATCGAACGGTGCTAGAACCATCTCTGTACGTTGATTTATGTATTGGCGACAGATCCCGTAACGTAAAGGGGGTGGTGTCCGGGCCCCTTCAGTAAAGTTAAGGCGAAAATTACCCGGCAGGGCACCATAAAGGGGATCGTCTGAAGTAAAGCGGCCAATTATGACATTCTCCAGTTCTTATACTCATCTTAAAGCTCACTTTCTGCCGCATCGAACGGTACTAGAATCATCTCTGTACGTTGATTTATGCGTTCACTTTTCCCGTAAGGGGGGAAGGTGGTGGGGGCCTTCAGTAATTCCAAAGGGGGAAATTAACTATAAAATGTGCTCTCCACTCGGCTAGAGCTCAGTCAAACCAACTCACGAAACACTTCTTATACAAACACAATACCAATCCACTCTTCAGTACATTCGCATACACGGCCCGTCAATAGCACTCAACAGACAACTCATATACCTATCTTAGAGAACAGCTACCAACTACATACAGACTCCTCCAAACACAGACATGGCAAGACCTCATCAACTCTTTAGAAACACAAACAGACCCCAAGAAATTCTGGTCCTCCCTAAAGCGCATGTTCTGTCTCTTATACACATCTAGATGTGTATAAGAGACAGGAGAGATGGCAGTGATACCATTGGAAAGAGGAGAATTCCAGCTTTAAGATGAGTATAAAAACCGGAAAACGACAAAATTGAAAGTTTTAGGGTAGCCGGTCCCCTTAAATTTTATCCAGCCTGCTGAAAAAAGGTCATCGAATTTTATGCGGCGGGTGAAGAAATTTATCTCACAGAAGGGGTTAACAATGAGCAAATGATATTCTAATTTTATTACCTAAACCGATTTAATATAAGTTTCGACATCTCGGCAGCTATTCAGGATCGAATAAAAGTTTAACAACTTCTGTAACATTCACAGTCATAAGTTTTACTTTCTACTATAATTCAATACATTATGCGTTGGCGAGGATCCAGTCAACGAAGTACGACACTTCGGTGTACACTCCAGGGTATCCTTGCACCCCGCAACCTCTTCCCCATGAAGTAATTCCACAGAGATAATCTCCACAAGTCATGGGACCGCCAGAATCACCCTGGCAAGAGTCCTTGCCTACTTCACCAGCACAGATCATTGAGTCGTAAATATCAGAAGCACCATAGCTATCCCTGCAAGCGCTATCAGTGACAATGGGCACGCTTACATACTGCAGGATATCTGGCGTTTGGCCCCCGTGGGTCAAAGTTCCCCATCCGGACACGATACCGTTTCCTGTGAAGACTTGACCCTGAGCAGGAAGTGTCACTCCGGACACATACTTGTCAAAGGTAAGAGCAACGCCAACTTTCAACAACGCGATATCGTTTTCCCAACCATAGTTGTAGTTGAAGTCTTCGTGCTGGATGATTAGAGTTACGTCTCTCGCCTGTTCGGTGCCGTCGTCGGTAGCAAGGTTGTAATCACCAGCAACGATCTGTAACCATTTGAAATGTTTATATCATTCTGCGAAAAAAAATTCGATTACATTGACTGAATTTTATATGCCTGCAGAAAGTCAGTGAATCCTTCATGACCTCTAGAATCATTTCTAACCAACTAATTGAAAAAAAAATAAAAATAAGTTTATATATTGATTTTTACCTTTTCATAGAGTTTTAATTTCCCTTGACTATTTCTCTTAAAACAGATTTCCGAAGTTAATAAAAATAAATATGATTTCTGTACAATGCTACAGAGTACAGACTGTTCGATTAAAACTTCGAAGCAACGAACGCTGCAATTGCCTTATGCTGACCCTCAAATTTTGAGGATTGTCGTAGTTTTCTCCGTCGACACAGTGTCCTGCGGTGATCATGGTATCAGGAGTGTAGACGATAGCCCCGCAGAAGTGGATATTGTTACCAAATGTTATGTCCTGGAAACTCAGCTGGTAGGGGAACTGCCCAGGACGAGCATCTGTGCCGCCAACTATCCTGCTGTGGCCTCTCCTGAACCGCGGAATAGTTGATGGAGCCGCTGGAGAAATTTAATATTTGTTGACTACAACTATGGACTGCTTATAAAGAAGATGTTCTCAAAATATTTTTAGCGTGTTTACGCGTTGTAGTCATTCACGCATTACCGTCCTTTAATTTTCAGATATCAAATGCCGCATTCAATAGAACCCACTTACATTACAGCGAAGAGTACAATAGAGCGTAAGAGATTTTTTAATGGGATGATACGGAATTTTTTTGTTCGATTTAAAGAAAATAATTCAAGCAAATTCTTCGTAACAATACCTTGAAATTTCTCACTTTCGAACCACATGTCTCCATTACTTTTGCTATTTTTAAGCATGATCAAGCGCTGAAATCATATTTTTTTGCGATGGGAAATAGTGCGCTATTACAGAATATTTAATGCTTTCCGTCAAAATTTGGTACGCCCTTGCATATGTAAAGGGCGAATCTAAGAGGCAAAGGCAGGCATTTTTGAAGGGTCAAATAATGCTTTCTATTTACTCAATTCTTCACTCACCGAGGGCCGAGGCTGCAAAGAGACACAGGCTGAGCAGCTTCATGATGACCGTTCCCTGCACCAGACAAAACCTATAGCGCTGCGTGCAAGCGCTGCAACTTTTATCGGAGAGCTATGGGAATTTCAGCCATCTGGTAGGAGGACTTTAGTCTTTTATCAAGGACATTATTCTCGAAATTTTTTTGCTACTTCATCTGGCACTCGATTTTTCAAGTCATTTATCATCTGACCACGATGAGTATCCATATTCGTTACCGTCACTTGTGTGATTTCTCAAATATATATGATTTTGGTCATACATATGAGTATTAATTGTGATGTATGTCATATGAGTAATAATAGTGATTATTACGCATACTACACTATTATTATTATTATTAAAAACTATTATTACGCATACATGCGAGTAATAATAGTGATATCGTGTATCTAATCATAATCATCACTATCCATACATGTGCGTAATAATAGTGATGTGCATCATCAGATCAGTGATTGTGATGATCGACGTGATCATCACATTTGTGTATGAATGAGCGAGAAGAGTGATATACATACATCATAGTGTGTGAGGTAACAAAAAACGGAACGGGAATAAATTCAATTCTTAGTACTCGTCCGATCCAAGTCTAAATGGAGTGAAAAAATACGAGCGAAACGAACAAAAAATTATTCAAACAACTGGCACAAAGATTGCAGGGGTAGAACCTATATAGGTTTAGGTTCCGGTCTTCGAAAGGTGCACCCTTGACCGCTAGCATTCGGGTCCGAGGCTGTGGAAACACAGATAGTTCTAGTTTAGTTAGAGTTATCGTTATAGTAATGAGTTATAGGCATAGGATTAAGTTAGTTACAGTAATAAATTGAGTTATAGGTATCGTTATAGTATAAAATATTATATATAATATAGTATAGTATATAATAGTAAATAATATAACGATACTGTACAGTATAGTATCCTTAAACTATACAGACACTTGATAAATTTTTTTGGGGGTTCAGTGTTACTTCCATTAATATGCAAATTAATTCACTAAGGTTCAAATTTCATGGTTAAATATAGTCAAATATATTCACTTAGATTGAGGCTTCTTTATCTAAGGAAGCGAGCGGAACCGTGACCGGTTTGGCCGACTTCAGCAACCCAAGAGAAGATGAAGGCGCGACCGCCCGGACCGGCAGAATTCGGATATGCCGCTGTATGTGGTCATGTCATATAAACAAGGGTTGCATCGTTTTAGACATGAGGAAAATCATATACATTATCCGATATACATCCGTGATATACATGATGCATCCGTGTTATACATCAAAATTATATACATCCGTGAGTGAGTACATCATCCCTACAACGGTCTTCTACCAAAACCAGACGAACAGAGGCCACAAAGTGGATGAACGAGTCCTACAGTTAATCGTCCATATTAATATCAAGAGCACAACGTATAACGAAAATATAAAACTTCTCATCTACTACAAAAATACGAAAAGTAAAAACCTTGTAATGAATAATTATAACTTTAAAAAAATCTTGACTGCTTCAAGAAACTAATGTTTTTTTTTATAAATTCTCATGTAATAAAGAAGGTTGTAGACTTCTTCATAATATAAACTACATTGGTCTTAACATAACATAGTGATGTCGGCGCTAAAGAGTAGGCCTGATGCGGCCTGTCGCAGATTCTTGAACTTTTCGTGACTTGTTCACAGAAGATCTAAAATCGTGTCATTTGACCGGATTTTTTCATGACTGACGATAGTTTGAAATAGCTACTAGACTTCCATCGGGTTTGATATGGTATTTCTATATATGGTATTTCCATATATTTTCCATAGCTTTATCTAGTCTGTTCTTGAACGCGTTCATACTCGGAGCGCCAACAAGGTAATCAGGGAGGCTGTTCTACATGTCGCTGTTTCGAAGCGAGAAGAAATGTTTCGCGTGGACAAGTTGCAGTGCAGTTTTTTAGTTTATAGCCGTGGCCTCTGGTGTTGGTTCTTGTTTCAAATTCTAGTAATCCTTCGGGGACCTTGTATAAACCATGAGTATACTTGTATACTCCAATGAGGTCCTCACGCAGACGTCGATGACTGAGGCTTGGAAGCTTCCTAATCTTTAACCTTTCTTCATAGGAGTTGCCCTTCAAGCCTAGAATTATCCTTTTTGCACGCCTTTGAACATTCTCTATTAAATTTTTGTCCTTTTCAAATCTCGGTGACCACCCGTTTCCAAACTTTAGATCACACACACACACAAACACAAACACACACACACACAAACACACACACACACACACAAAAACACACACACAAACACACACACACCCAAACACACACACACACCCAAACACACACACACACCCAAACACACACACACATAAACACACAAACGCACACACAACCTTATGACCTTTATGACCTTATGATGAGTTTAGGACTTCGTAGTCCAAGGTCACGCTGATGCGCCGCCTTCGTCGTCCTCCGTCTCCGAGTCGTCGTCGGGTGTAACGTTGGACGTGTTCCGTCTATTTGCCCTCACAGTCTAGGCCATCTGTGATCTTCATCAGCACTCTTGTATCGTCCGCAAATGACGATGTAGATGCGTGGGTGAGTTCTGAGTCAATATCGGCAATATGGATGAGGCACAAACCCACACAAACACACACACACACACAAACACACACACAAACACACACACGCACACACAAACACACACACACAAACACACACACACACAAACACACACACACACAAACACACATATACAAACACACACACACAAACACACAAACACACACACACAAACACACACACAAACACACACACACAAGCACACACACACAAACACACACACACACACAAACACACACACAAACTGTAAGAAATTTTGGTTCCCTACACAATAGGTCAAGTAAAAATTTTAACTAAGATACGCAGAGTTTATTCAAGGTTTCGTTTTAGTTTTCATTCTTCATCAATCTTCGTTAGTAACGAGGTAGTCCAGGTGCGAGATTAAGTTTTGGTAGGAATTGAACAGGAGGCGAAACCCACGTCGTCGTACAAGTAACGTCTCGCGTCAAAAAGAACGAATCGACTGGACCGGCTGCAGACGTAGCAATGGGCGTAGGCGTACTTTATACTGTACAAGAGAGAATTGTTAGAATAGTCGCATCGTAAAACTGGCGTCAGAAAGTTATATAATTTGGAAATACATCATTATTTATCAATTAATGCAAGAAATTGGCACACACCTAAATCTTATTGAGAGTTAGTGTGTACCGTGGTTACAGCTGTCAGGCTAAGAAATGAAATCCTATCAAAGAGGAGGGTAAAGTAGGAGGAAGGCTCACCAGTAAGGACAGGCAGGACAGTAATAGGTTCAAATGCTCAGGAAAAGGTGAAAAGAAGGAAACCCTAAACCTCCATCTACCTATATTAGCCTTTGAACATATGATCTAAGTAAAGTTTAATCCACCGTTAGCGTCCCAATGGAGGTTAACCCCAACGTAAACTATGGTGAGCCTCAGTTTAATCCTACCTAGTTATAACACGATAAATAAATATTAAGTAAATCCTGCTAGGTCCACATTTGCACAAAATTATAAGACCGTAGAAATAAAGACTTAGCAAGGATTAGGAGCCTGAAGTTTCACGAAGATATTTGGCCAGGTATCGGTAGTCAGGCTGGTACGGGAGGTGTTGCTGCCACGGCTGCCGGTTCAAATCTAAATGAAATTACAGGTGCGCCTCCTCGTCACCTGGCAGCAAGTGAAGAAGGAGATGCGCAATAGAGTGGTAATTTCTTACACACTCCCGGGGCGCGAAATTCGGACAAAATTCAACAATGAATTATGGCCATGATACAAAGATTAAATTTTATTTATCGGCTGAGTCGCGCAGTCGCTGTAAGCACTGCTCAGCAGCTTTGCGTCTCTCCAGTGGCTCCCTGAACCCTCCACCGCTGCTGGGGCCTGCAACAGTAGGAGGAACATCAGGAGGACGATACGCAGACACAGAATCTAAACTTAATTCTAAAGGATACAACAATGAAATAGAGTAAACCCCAGTCGAGCGGTCAGGTCGCTGAACTTCAGCAGAGCGTGTCTTGCCGTCGTTACCAGTAAATAATTTACAAACGCAACCCACGATCCACAGTGGACGTGGTTTGTTGGGTGCTGATATGAGAACGATGTCTCCGATTTTAATTCGATCTTCCCATTTGGGCTGGTACAGATTACTGTGAGTGTCTCGCAAGGAAAGTAAGTACTCTTCGTACCACAAGTCTCTAAACTTGTCAAGAATGTCGTCCCTTATTTCAAGGGATTTAATTAACTCGGCACGAGCTGGTACGTTGAAGTCATCACCCGCTAACGCAGCAAAAGTCAAGTTACTGCTCATGCCAACACGGATGAAAGAATTAGGAGTTACAATATTCTGGCTCTGGTCACTGGTATCTCGGTAAGTTAATGGACGGTTATTAATTGATGGCTTCCTGCACGTCAGATATTAAGGTCAAGAAGTTAAAGTTTTCAATTTTATTCCTGCCGATTGATTTGTACAAGCAATTTTTAACGACTCTAAGCAGGCGCTCCCAACTGGCAGCAGCCCAAGGTGAATATAGCGGGACACGGTGATGCTTTACGTTATTTTTAGCTAAATATTCAGAAAGGAGGCTGTCAGAAAACGATTTATTTAGTAATTCGGCAGCTTGAACAAAGCTAGGAGCATTGTCGCTGTAAATGCTCTTTGGCAATCCAAACCGGTTAGCGAACCTAACGAAAGCAGAAAGGAATGACTTCGTGCTCATGTCAGGCACTATCTCTAAATGTATGGCACGCACGCTCAAGCAAGTAAATAAGACTAGATGCATTTTAACGTAGGCACCGGCTAACTGCACGAAGAAATGCCCAGTAAAATCGACACCTGTATCTTCGAATGGTCTCACAAAATTTACGCGATCACGCACGTAGTCAGTAACCTTCGGGTACCTGTAAGAAAATGCATTAATTTTAGTGCCGACAATGCACTGCTTGAGCTCACGCTGTAAAGATTTTCAAATGAAATCTTTACCTGAGGTCGCGGCTTGGGTAGCCAAAAACCCTGATTGCGGAGGGTGTTCAGGGTGGAAGAAAGTCCCATGTGCTTGCACTTTAAATAAGAATCACGTATTATTAAGTTAGTGAAATGGCTGTCACGGGCGATGAGAACAGGATGTTTTATATCAAATGGTATATGATCACACCTGCTTAGCCGTCCTTTAGAACGAATGACACCATCAGAATCCAAGAACAAGTTCAGATCTCTTTCACAAACACACACACACAAACACACACACAAACACACACACACAAACACACAAACACACACAAACAAACACACAAACACACACACACAAACACACACATAAACACACACACAAACACACACACACAAACACACACACACACACACAAACACACACACAAACACACACACACAAACACACACACACACACACAAACACACACACAAACACACACACACAAACACACACACACACAAACACACACATACACAAACACACACACACACAAACACACACACACACACACATACAAACACACACACACAAACACACACACACAAACACACACACACACACACACCTTACCTTACCTTACGACCTTATGATGAGTTTAGGACGTCGTAGTCCAAGGTCACGCTGATGCGCCGCCTTCGTTGTCCTCCGTCTCCGAGTCGTCGTCGGATGTAACGTTGGACGTGTTCCGTCTATTTGCCCTCCTTTGGGCNTTCCGGTCCAAACTCAATGTTCTCCAGCTCTCTACCGCCTGGCAGCTCCTGGAGAACTTCAATTTCATTCTCCTCCCTTGAGTAGCGGGGGTTACTGAACACTGATTCAAACTGAGATCCCAGTAACTCACACATGCCCTGGTCATCTCCGACAATGACTTCGTTATCCTTAAGCGGGCCTACTGGCGTCTTTATTTTAGCCCTGGCTGAGCATATTTAAAAAAATACTTGGGGTTCTCTTTGATGACCTCAACCACTCGCTCTTCCGCTGCTTGTTCTTCCATCCTTTGCGAGACCTGCAGCCTGAGTTCAATTTTCTTGTGCAAATTTACTAGCCTCTGTCTTGTCGTATCACTAGTGGATTCAGCTATTTGTTTATTTAATCGCTTGCGTTTTCTCATAAGGATTCGTCGGTCTCTCGGAATGCTGCGGACTTTAGACCCTGTTTTTTTTGGTGTATGACGCACATATACCTGTGATATGCTAGTTTCTCACACAGTTGTGTGTAGATTTCCTCAGCATTCATCTCGTGAAACTCCGCTCTCCAATCGATTTCGTCAATTTCATTCCAAATTGCCCCCCAATCCGTTCTTCGATTGTGAAAGTTAAGTCCTGCCAGTCCCTCTTGGGGTATAGAACTGGGCAGGGTTTCAATTCCAATTGTCGTTTCCACCATCACTAGGCGATGGTCAGACAGTGAGGTATCTTCAACCCGGACGTCAACCACCATTCTTTCATTATTAGTAAAGAGATCGAGAATATTGCGTTCTCTTGTCGGCGACCGTACCTGCTGACTGAACAAGTGTTCCGCAGCAAACTTCACAAGTTGGGCTTCTTGACTTGTGTCGCGGTCATCGACCTCTAAGGCGCCAGGGCTTGTCCAACGGATTCGTGGGAGATTGAAGTCCCCACCAATTATCAGGCTGGGGGCTGGGTCACCCAGTTCAGCCACCCTGGTCTCTATTTCCTTAAGGGTTTTGTTGAAATTTTCCGGCGGACAAGCAGGCGGTCTATAGACTATGGCTACGCACAGGTCATATTTTTTATGTGAAGTAGCACGTATTCAACAAAGCCGTCAGAGTTCCCAGACAAACAAAGCCGTCCAGACACACACACAAACACACAAACACACACACATACACAAACACACACACACACACAAACCCACACAAACACACACACACACAAACACACACACGCACAAACACACACACAAACATACACACAAACACACACACACAAACACGTACACACAAACACACACACACACACAAACACACCTTACCATTCACCCAAGTTGCAGATGCACCCTCAAGTAGACCACCAGTAAAGAAAGGTGTTTGCTGGAAGTACCTGCAAAAGAAATGTGAACACGGGAAAAAGGGCGATGGCTGCAGATTTTCACATCCTAGAATGTGCTATAAATTCTGTACCTACGGAAGCGGGCACCCACGAGGGTGCAAAAAAGGAAGGGACTGCGCGTTCCATCACCCTAAGTTGTGCTGGAGTGTTATGCAGAAAGAAGATTGCACGAATGAAAACTGCAGGTTTCTTCACATAAAATCGCTGAAGCGAATGGAAGAAGCCGGCAGAAGAGGAGGCAACAATGATTCACCCCCACAACGAAGGGCTCCTGCCGGACGCCAGCCCACTCCCTCACCCTCACAGTCCCCACCATCACACGGAAGACAAGGCAGTGATAGGGTTGCGGGAAACACTGGTAGAAGGAGCGGTGAGGAGGGTAGTTCTTGGAGAAGGAGGGATGACCTAGCTACTCCAGGGAGTGGCCCAAGCGTATGGGACAGGGACGCACGCGGGGAGCCAGAGATTACCTACGGCGCTTTTTTAGAAATGAGGTATCAGCTGGAAATGATTCAACTCCAGATGCAGGAGCTGCTGGGCCAGGGGCGCCAGGCAGAGTGGTGGAGACGCAGGTAAGCGCACCAATAAGGGAAGAGTCTGGCATTCTGCTGGCCAACATCGGGGGGCTCTTCCCACTGAGAGCGCGTCACAAGATTGGCGNAGGGGTAGGAGGAAGCCTGTTAAGGTGGATCCACAACTTCCTTACAGATAGAGTACAAGCTGTCGCAATTGGAAACTCGAAATCGAGTGAAGCGAAGGTGAAAAGCGGAGTTCCGCAGGGCTCAGTGCTTGGACCGATCCTCTTCCTCATCCACATTGCCAACATCGACTCAGAACTCACCCACGCATCTACATCGTCATTTGCGGACGATACAAGAGTGCTGATGAAGATCACAGATGGCCTAGGCTGCGAGAGGTTACAGGATGATCTATCGTCAATCTACGATTGGGCCCTAGCGAACAACATGCAGTTCAACGGCACCAAGTTCGAAGTAATGAGATACAGAGACCGCACTGAGATCGGGATGCCACATCGCTACTTGGCATCAGATGGCACAGAAATTGAGGAGAAGCAACTAGTTCGAGATCTCGGAGTGTTGATGAGTACTGAAGCCACGTTCGATGCCCATATCGAGGAAATAGTCGCGCGCAGCCGGCAAAGGATGGGGTGGATATGGCGGACATTTCGAACGAGAGAAACAACACCAATGATTACACTCTTCAGAGCCCTCGTGCTCCCTAATCTTGAGTATTGCTGCCAGCTTTGGTCGCCACTCAAGGCGGGTGCGGTGCGGAAACTGGAGGCAGTGCAGCGGACCTTCACGTACAGGATCAGCGGCATGAGGGAGCTGAATCTGAATTACTGGGGAAGGCTGAAACACCTGGAACTGTACTCACTGGAGAGAAGAAGGGAAAGGTATATCATACTGTACACTTGGAAGATGATAAACGGACTGGCTCCCAACTTTGAGAGTGAGACCTCCAAAATAAGGACATATTACAACGAAAGAAGGGGGAGACTGTGCAGGATTCCCCCATTTAATAACCGAGCCGCGGCCAGAGTACAGACTCTTCGTGAGGGATCACTGTCCGTGGTAGGACCGAGGCTCTTTAATGCCTTGCCAAAAGCGCTGAGAGGAGGGGAGTTTACCCTTGCAACATTCAAGAGACAACTGGACAAGTGGTTGAGCAAGATCCCGGACTGTCCAGTAATGGGAAACTACCATCAGCAAGTGACAAGCAACAGCATCTTGCATCAGCGTGCCCAAATGAGGGCTAATAGACGGAACACGTCCAACGTTACATCCGACGACGACTCGGAGACGGAGGACGACGAAGGCGGCGCATCAGCGTGACCGTGGACTGCGACGTCCTAAACTCGTCATAAGGTAAGGTCATAAGATGCATGTGGCTATTGCCACGCGGGGCTGGTGCATGTGGCTATTGCAGGTGACTGATGAAGGTGGCTAATGCAGGTGGCTGATGCAAGGGAATGATGCAGGTGACCTGGGCAGGTGGCTGTTGCAGGTGGCTCGTACAGATGAGGGCGCAGGTGGCTGATGCAAGTGGCTAGTGCAGGTGACTGATGCAGGTGGCTAGTGCAGGTGACTGATGAAGGTGGCTGGTGCAGGTAGCTGATGCAAGGGAATGATGCAGGTGACCTGGGCAGGTGGCTGATGCAAGTGGCTGGTACAGGTGGCTTATGAAGGGGATTGACACAAGTTGCTCTTTAGCGTCAGTTTTAAGAAAGCTAATACAATACGAGTTCTGTTTTGGGAATTAATGGGGGCTACAAAAGAAGCAATCCTAATAATGTTGTTTAATGTAATGATTTAATTTATAACTGGTATGATTCGGACAACGAGTAGTGCACCCAGTATACCACTGCACTCAGTAGTACGCTGGGTGCAGTGCCTGATGCACATCACAGTTGCTGTTTGACAGACGCCGCAATTTACCTGGGCTTGCCAGAGGCAGCGAGCTGCCAAGACCTGCACAAATAGGGGGCGACGCTGAGCTAGCATCAAAATCTCGGGCGATGTCCAACGAAACGCCCGGCCCTCGCTAGACCTGAGCAGCTAGACCTGAGCAGCTAGACCTGAGCAGCTAGACCTGAGCAGCTAGACCTGAGCAGCTAGACCTGAGCAGCTAGACCGGAGCAGCTGGTTCTTACTGAACTTGCTGTCGGCTGGTCTTATTAACTATCCAGCTGGTCAATACTAGCCTTACTGTCCTCAGGTCTTACTAACCCTACAGGTGATGCTTTCTAAACCAGCTGGCGGCAGGTGTTACAAACCTTGCTGGTCGTCTTTACTAACCCTGCATGTGGCCCTTATCAATCCCACTGTTGACCGGCTGTTCTCATTAGTCCGTCATGTATACAATAGTCAGTGTATGCAAACCGTCCAGCGGAGAAATGATCAACAAAGAAGTTTTTAGGCAAGTGGTTTCTACGGCGGGTAGGTGGTGCTAGGCAGGAAATACTCAGTGACTTTATTTACTCGTCCTCTTGAGTCAGTTTTAGTTTGTACCCGTTGTACTTGTACATTGTACTCAAGCTTCAATCCACTAAAAATGTGAGTACTTATGATTGCGGGTAATTTGCACACCCGAAAATCTTAAGTCCTCTGATAGGGGAGAGACGCATGACCATCATTTGCCGAGACAAAACGAAATCAGACACTTCCCACAACTGTCTCAAGTCGTGGTAAAGGTTTAGGGTCAGTTGCCGACACTATAATAAAAGTCACGACTGATTTGACGCTTACCTTCGTCTTGCAATTCAGAATCGGTGTAAAATTTAAAAACATCACCTTATTTATATCTATTGTAGACGTACGTCTACCGTAAAATAAACGTTCAGTAAACGATTTCAAATGATGATAAGATGTTCCCTCCGAGAATCCCAGCATACCGTTCGCTGCATTTCTATTAACCAGCGTGCCGCCGTTAGTTCGCTGAGGCCTGAAGAACAACTCTTATCGCACGCTGTTCTTGGCACGCTACTCTTCAGCCAAAAATAACCACCCCGTGCAGCTATAGTTATACATTAGGTATGCCACAACACGCACACACGGCAACACAGAATGCGTTAAGATGTCAGTCGTCTTGGCACCGCCTCTGACCTTCGTCATCTCACGGGCCATGAGCATCCAACTTTTGATGGCGGGGCGTGGGTTACCCTCTGCCTGCAAACAGTCCATTAACAGTCTGGTTTTTGTTATATTATGCAAACAATTACAATTTAACCAATGGATTTACTCTATATATTACGGACTGGAGACCTGTTGTTATGTGTAAATTGTGCTCGAAGTACCAGATTATAAGATTATCTTATTATGTGTAAATATCACTTTATTTGAGCTCACCTACATTTGAAAGTGCTACTGAGGTGCTTAATCGTACACACAGGCCCCAGCACGAAGGAATTTACGCAGACCGTCCACGACGTAACTCTGAATGCCGCCCGCCCCCTGCCGGCATCTTTGTTTTAGCGAAAAAACATTGAAAAGCTTGGCAGCCTCTGTGCTACTTAGCTGCTGCACCTCACCTGTGCTGCTGCACCTCACCTGTGCTGCTGCACCTCACCTGTGCTGCTGCACCTCACCTGTGCTGCTGCACCTCACCTGTGCTGCTGCACCTCACCTGTACTGCTGCACCTCACCTGTGCTGCTGCACCTCACCTGTACTGCTGCACCTCACCTGTACTGCTGCACCTCACCTGTACTGCTGCACCTCACCTGTGCTGCTGCACCTCACCTGTGCTGCTGCACCTGTTGCTCACACCCAGCGGCGACTCGTGCAGTGCTGCAGCACCTGTTGCTGCTGTACCTTATCTGTTTTACCGTTTATGTCACGGCTGCATGTGTCACCGCAATGCTTGTCACTGTTGCATATCTGTCACCTGCACTCTACCTGCAACTGCTGTACCTTACGTGGCCTGCTTCATTTGTCTATGATACTTTACCTCTCACAGCTTCACCTTACCGGAAGCATTACCTTACCGACTGAAAACCGGCAGAAAATACCTTGTAAGGATAAAATAAACATTAGGATAGGATCATCCTAAGATCGATCCATGTACATCCTATGATCGTTATTCTAATCCCGCAGCCCCACAGCGGCGTATGAACTGATATTCGTTATTCAATTCCCGGCATATGCCACAGCGGCATATGGACTGGTATTCGTTATTCAATTCCCGGCATATGCCACAGCGGCATATGGACTGGTATTAGTTATTAAATTCTCGGCATATGCCACAGCGGCATATGGACTGGTATTAGTTATTAAATTCTCGGCATATGCCACAGCGGGATATGGATTGGTCGGAGAGATGAGTGCCATCATCACTGGATCGATGATTGTATACAAGGAGTCAATGATAACACTTATCATAGATAAGCGGCACCATTGATCAGCGCCGTCGTTGTTTAATTAGCTGCGCCCTTTGATGGTTAATGAAGCATATGGCCGTAGCCATATAGCTAATGTGTACTCAGCTTATGTGCATGACTCATATTAACTTTTATTGTACACTTACCCACTTAACCCTAACCAAGACGCATTGATTGACTAATGCTCTTCCCACCCGACTTGATGAAACCTAATCTTGACTAAGCAGCACAATATTGTTTTATCAATCCCAGTTATAATAATTATGACCAACTTTAAGTCCGAGAAATTTAAGTCTGTTTTATTTCAGTTTTATTCTTGACTTCATGAAAGAATAGATGCACCCCCAAGTTTATCACGCGAAGGCGACCTGAATTTCAATCTTTCCTTTACAGTCTACAGAAATAACGCAATTCCTGTGCTTAAAGTGAAATTCCGACCTGAAATGTGAAATGAATCGGGCAGTGAAGAATGAATATGGCTTATGTTAGGTCATAATGCATTATTACTCCAGAATCTCATATTTATAAGAAAAACCGCCAATAGCATTAACCACAGGATAAATGAAGAATTATTCAACGTTATGAAGAATTATTCAACGTTAACCCTGCCTCATCAGTTTACTGCACCGCGTTAACGAGTCAACAATCAACTTACTCGCGTAAACAATAGTTCAGCAACCAACTTAAACTCATGAAAATGTGTTTACGGCTAACGCAATTTAGTTAAAAGCGCAATACGTTTATACTAACTAATTAAATGAGGATACAACACGTCCGCACCAAGCAACAACACGTCTACAACACGTCTACACCAAACAACAACAAGTCTGCAACACGTCCACACCAAACAACAACACGTCAACACCAAACAACACGTCTGCAACACGTCAGCACCAAACAACAACACGTCTACAACACGTCAACACCAAACAACAACACGTCAACATCAAACAACAACACGTCTGCAACACGTCAACACCAAGCAACAACACGTCTGCAACACGTCAACACCAAGCAACAACACGTCTGCAACACGTCAACACCAAGCAACAACACGTCAACACGACAAAAGTGGCCGCACGCGCCCTGGTCCAGCAGCCCCGCCCTCGCGTGCGCTGCTAAGTGTCACGTAAAGGAAGGAGTCCTTGCAGTCCATCCAGTGTACGACTGTGGTAGCATTAGAGCAGGTGGAGCATTTGAGAGTAAAAAGGGACTTAGAACGCCTATGTTAATAACGAAGTAATTAATTACGTAAATCTTTCCATCTATAACGATGGCACGCACGTAAACGTAAAATTTCAGTATGAATAACATTGTTACAATTGGGTGCAATCACAACGTTTAGAAGAAAACACTGATTTATGATCATCGCACGATACAAGTTAATTCAAATTTTTCGCCCAAAAAATTAGAGGGGCTGTCATGAAATATAGCGCAAGTTGTGTGCCTGTGGATGAATGTCCTTGCAGCTTCACAACCAATAATATAATGGCTCCCACCAAGCAAACGATGTACTCATTCACTTACGAGTGTGAAGCCGTTTATAAAATGCAGTCAGAGAACGGGAGCGGCTGGGAGGTGGCGGCCGGCTGGAAGCTCCGCCATCTTGGCGGGCGGTGTCCGGCTGGAGGCTCTCATGCCAGTCGCTTCTTGGATGTTGCACAGCAAATGTCATAAGTCGTCTCCTCTGCTGCACTTTGTAGTGACCGATAGCACTTTTTTATTACCAGCTACCGCTTCTTGTAAAGTGTGACTAGATACCTTAGCGCTTCCTTCTGTTTGCCAAACCCATCCTTACTGTACGTCTGGCTGTGTGTTCCAGAATTTTTTAGTCCATCCTCTAAATATGTTTCGATAGTTGAAAGAAAATGGTGAGTCTAGAAAATAGTACTGAGGAATGGAAATGAATTTTCAAAATTATTTTCTAATCAATTCCTGCATTCATCCTTGCCTCTTAAATATCCAAATTCGTAGCTTTAAGTTTGATTGCATGAACTAGTATAAATTTTAAAATGAATATAGTGAATTGCTCTTATTTCCACTCAGCAATTTTATTAGTACTCAAGTAAAGTGCATCATCGACCGCACTGCGGTCATTTCGCCCAGACGGTTCCTCGCTAATGGTTTTTATTTTTAGAACCTAGTGACCTGGACACGACCCAAATTCAATGCTAATGGACTCTGGGGAAGGGCCTATGTCATTAGGTGTAATTTTTACTAGAAACCATTAGTGCGGAACTTGCCGATCATGTCACGACGTATAGTTAAATTCACTCGTTTCTTCTCTTTTTATTACTTCCATAGTTAAAGCATTAGTTCGTATTCGTTGAATTTTTCCATATTTTTAGGAGAAAATCAGTAAATTTTTATTCTGGACAGAAGAGATTCGTTTTATTTCATCTTAATTAATCTTAGATCTTCCTAAATCGTTATAAATGACTGCCTCCGAGCGCCGTACTCCAAAAGCCATATGCTCTGAAGCGCTACGTTGATCGTAAAGAATGCGAGGTTCCTAAATTACTTTCACTGGCAGGAAGCGGGCAAGGCGGATTAAAAATTTTATGGGTGCCTGACACGGAACCAAATATTTTTATTCCATTTAGAAATCGATATAAAAATAAACATAAACTAACCTTTTAGTAGGACTTTTTCAAAGCATTTTACTTGCACGCTGAAAATCTCGTCCTAATTTTACACGTGTCAATTACACTCACCGCTCACGTCGCACTTGTAGCAGTTAATCGTAACTAATACTTACTGGCATCGTTGTCCTTCCCGAGGTATTCGAGCATCGAATATTTTCCTCAAATAATTGCTCTTTATGCTGAATTATTGAAGGAAAGTTGAGGCTTCTAAGGGCAAGTGAGCTCGCTGCTCGCTACCCAGACTTAAAGCTGCGCTGCTGAGGGCGGCGACCGCCCCGCCAGCGAGAGAGCAGCCGCTGCTGCTGCTCAATGCAGGATTCACAAACTCTGATATCGCGATTATATTTCGTTGCGAAAAATATTATTCTTATTAAATTCTATATAAGAATATATTCTAAACATATTATTATTAAAAATATTATTTTTTCGCAATTGTTTTCGTTGTTATTTAGAATGTTTTTCACGTATTCTTTGCTGAAAATCTGCGGGGTAATTGTGATTATGTTCTTTTATCATTGAAAATATCAACTCTACATTTCGCAATCGTAGGGCCTTGTCGTTTGCAATGATGGGAGATCCTTACAAATATACAATTCGCCTCTCACACGCATTCCATTCGAGTTTCTTAAGTGGCACGTGGTCATAGACGATGATATTAAACCTTTGAAAGGATTACTGTTGAGACAGATACTCTCTCAATAATTCTTCTTAGTTTCTTGATTAACTTTCCTTCACTGGCGTTAGCTTCCAATTCCTTTAATATACGACATGGCCAATTTATTCAAGGTCCAGGGATTACCATGGGAAGATAAATGTTAGAATTCGTCCTAATTTCTGTTGACTTAGCTCAAGTTTGCTTCTCATGTTACTAAGCCTCTTAGGTACTGGTCGATGCGGCGGTCTTATGAAATGGCCATCAATTTAAGCAAATCAGTCTACCCAATTAAAATTTGTTCAATTTACTCTCTCACTTAACTCGTTGTGTTTACGTATTACGCTAATTACATCGAGAATGTTTTCAGGAGGAAATTTGCGGAAATTTGCTCAAGTCCCGAATTCACAAAGTCGTTTGTGGTATCAGCAACTCTTCGCTTAAGCGAAATTTGTGTGGCGGAAGTGATTGCTGTGTCTCTTTCCCTGTATATTTCACTGTCGTGTGAAATTCGTCGTGTTTATTTGTTCAGCCAAAGTTCCATAGAAAGCTATGAATAATTACAAATATCGGCAAACGGAATAAAAAAAGTGAAGCATATTCTGCAGCGGTACTAGGATTAAATTAGAATGTGAGATGTGTACAGGTTCTCATCAGTTTCAAGACACCTGAAGTGAATGGTTCTGAAGGCGTAATTAACAAACAGCAAATTATGCAGTGTCAGAAGTTTCAGCGTCTAAATTCTCTCTAGAGAAATATATAAACTTCACCAGGACTGTGAATATCCCGTCGCCCACAGCTCCATCTCATCTCTCGGGCCATGGTGAGTGCATTAGACTTAAGCCGAGCTCACGCGTTACATGTTACCAGCTAACGCGTTGCATGTTACCCGCTAACACGTTACATGGTGCCATCTAACGAGTTACATGTTGCCAGCTCAATAAATATATATGAAATTCACCAACTGGCTAATAAAACTGATGTTTAGTCTCAAATTTTTTATCGATGAACCATATATTTTATTTATAAATGTTAATTGTAAGTTTCCTTCTTTATTATTACTGTCATTTGCCAATGCTGCCAATAATGATATTTTGTATTGTTGTTGTAGTAGTAGAACATGCAAAACTTCCTTAATGTTGGTTGTCTCAGAATGAGTTTCCTAATGAGGATAATACAGAAATAGAAGAATACCTGGTTAAGTTTTTCAAGTGTATGTATGACAAAAATTGAAGGGAGTGTTCACCCAATCGTAGCACGGTTCACGATTTATGTGCTCGCACTTTCGATGCGAGTGCATCGAAATATATTTAGATTGATTTTATTGCGATTGTTTATCATGGTAGGCAGATTAACGTAACGGTTTGACAAGACATCTGCAGGTAATTAATGATTCGAATTTAGTAATGATTACTTTTCTTATTCATTTTTATTATGTAGATATTATAACCTGCATTTGCTTCCTCGTGTTTTCTTCAGAGTTTAGAAGCTGAATTTATGCCCTGATGTTGTTTTGATTACTTTCATGGAACTATGTATGCTCTCATTTTTTTATTGCTAATTTTTCTATTATGGCAATGTTTCAAAAAGATAATTGAGAAAATAATATCGTAAAATTTTTTCAATGAATTTAACGGTCCAATTTCGCTCCAATTCTTCTCCCAAGTAAGACCACTTTAGTGCGTTCCACTATTTCGGTACACAGGACAAAGCCGTGCTACATTCGCTTGCGGAAAGATAATTAAATCTTCGATGCAAAATCCGCAGAGTTTTTCTGTGGGCACAATATCATAGCAGCTTGTTTTTTTTCTTTCCTACATTTGTTTATGTGAGTGTGTTTTCAGCAGTATGTTAAGAATAAAAAAATCAACATGATCAATTAAGGAGTAGTTCACCATTATCGCACATCTCATGGTTAAAAGGCTTAGTTTAGAGGTTCAGAGATCATCACAGCGCACTGAATGTCGGAACGCCATTGATGGGAATAATGTCACCTAGGCCTGCTTTTCTTGTGCATTTATTATTTAAAGCGGGGATTTTTGTAATAACTGCGTGCATAAAATTAGATAATGAAAATGTAAATGACTGTTATTATCCTCCTGGTCATCTGTTTGTCGTACGTGTCTTGGAGCTTCGAAATCCATGCAGTTCATTCGATTGTTTATGCCCATACAAAATTACAGTGACTACCATTCACCTAGACTAATAAAATCTTGATATTTCTTCGTTGAAATTTTTGTACAATTAAGAGTGAGAACGAAAGGGAATTTTATTTTCTTTAGTATTTTTCTTGGCGTTGCATCAATTGTTTGTGCGTGAAAATAATTCGTTTGAGTTGCAATTGTAATTCCTTCCAATCGGACGTTCCTCTTTGTAAACAATATTCAATATTTAAAGCTAGAAAGTAACGAAATATTTAGTTAAATATTGAACTAAATTAATTTTGACTACCAATTGAAGTACGGGGCATAAATCAATAACCGAGACATTCATTCTAGTTCCTGCAGCGAATATTTAGCCTGATCATCAGAAGGTAAATGAAAGTCCATTATAATATAAATCTCAAGTTAATAACTGTAATTGATGCTCAACAAGTTAAAGTTAATACATTGCACATCTCTCACGCATACGCCATCGTCACATACATCACCTTCAATTACTTCATTGTCACTTACATTATCCCAATTACCTCAACCTCGCTAAAATCATCACTAATATCAAGATGACTTTCATACTCATGACTTTCATCGTCATGACTTTCATCAACAGTTAAATTACCTTCACTTACATTACCTTACAATGCCCTTACCTTCATGAACCTCACTCACATCACCTTTAACTGACTCAACACGTACACAGAAAAAAAATCGAAGAGTGTAAACCTGCCTTTGCAAGCGCAGTGATGCATACAAAAAGACGTAAAGCGTATTTCTATAAGAGTGATGCAAGGCAAGCGGAGAGAGAAAATGCGTTCAACGTTCGTGCGCGGAGGGCTAAGAGATCTCCAATATATTAATTTTAAAGCCAAGAAATTATGCACATAGGCAGAAGTGTAATTGAGAGGACCTTATATTCAAGCACTATTTTCTTACGACTAAAAATCTGAATGAGTGTGACTCTCGAGGGATGATATGTCCATCGATCGTTAAGAATAACGATTGCTATCTTATGTCTCTCGTAGAAATTTATAGCTAATAAGAAAATTTTCATGCGAGTGCAGTAATCATTTAAGAAATCTGGTACATAGTGTTTTATCAACAGCGTAACGTTAGGCAAAGCGGCGCGCACGGGAGAGGCTGGGTATGTGGATGAAACAGAGACAGGCAATAACCAGAGATCGGGGGAATACGGAAACAGGAACTAGACAGAGAATGTGGGTAAGAAGAGAAAGAGACTTGACAGAGAGAATGAGTGGACAAAAACTGAAGTAGGTATTGGACAGTGACGAATCAAGAGGAAGTGGAAAAATAAATTTTGTTTGTATTCTCACATGAAAAATGACAAACAAAACAGCTAAGTGCATGGGCGTATCAAGTTGAATCTAAAAGTCACACATTACTTTAATATAAAGTAACGGTGTCGATAGTCCATTACCGATACCAAGATAACTAAAGACTCATCTTGGTAATCACTTGGTGAGTTTTATAACAATTCCACAAGTCCATTATTAAAATAGAGTCAAGTGACTCTATTATTTTAAAAAAGATTGATTTCCTCTTTGTTTCGTAAAAACAACTCAATCACTGAAATTACTAAAAAATTTGTAGAAGTTCATGAGAAAGCATACTGCAGAAAAAAAATTCCACACCATTATTAGCCTATCTGGTTTGATTATGCACTTTAATTGTCGATGGAATAGAACATTGAAGCATGTGTGTGCCCGCGCGTCTCCCAGTAGCAACGGCCAAACTTCTTAGCAGGCATAACGACTTGAGCTACAAGCGTCGCAACGATCAACAAGGACGAGAACACGGGAAAAAGACATTCTATAGAATTGCTCACAGCACATAGATATTTAGAAAAGTATATCAAAGAACTGAACTCTTCTATTTGTAATACTCTCGCAAATAATTCTGTAAAAAATCAATTTTTTTATTTTCTAACCACATTAAAATGACTAATGCATTGTTTTCTATGAACGGAGCACTGAGGTTGTCCGTAGCAATAATTCCCACACGGTAGAAAGGTTCTGAGTACTGATGAATTAGCAGAGTTCAAACAGTACTCAACAGCTTTACATGTACATTGGAATGATTTGCAGCGTCACTTTCAATTAGGTCTTTTTTAATACTACTATTTTCGACTCGGTGCTCCGTTATGACGTCAGCAAGACAATTGCCGACACTCGTCTTTGGAACTGTCACACGACCTATACTATACTCAGTGACATGCAGTCACGCCTATATTAGTGTATACATTAAAATTATGCGAGCTTTCAAAGTCGTCCTGCGCTATTTGGTCAAAATCAAGTTTTCGAGCGTGTGCGACTGCTGCAAAATCAAATAGTGTTCCCTCAGTCTCGTTGTCATTTTTAACTCGCCAGAGGGCGCAAGTGATTCGAAGTCCGGTAGTTTATTTTATAACAACAATTAAGTTGACATCTTCCATCATTGGTCATTCGTTATTCGCAAATTATTTCAGTTTATCTGATAAGAACATTTTTGTAATTATATGAAATTATTTTTTGGCTAATTTAGTTTTATTCTAATGATAACCAAAGAGACTTCATCTCTTTTCCATTTCAAAATCACTTTAGTCACCAAGTTCTGTTGCTTCATTCACCATGAATAATAATTATTTGATTGCAATGATTTTTACAAAGGAATCATCATTGATTTTTTAATTTTACTGCACAAATGATCCTATCCTGTTACTTTCAACGTTTCTGAAGGTAAAGATCACCATTATTACTGTGCCTCAGTTGGTCAATGCACCACCATTGCGGTACCCTGTGGCATGTTTAAAAATTATTGAAATAATCATATTTTTCAGCGATGCCTAAACGTACCTTGGCGAAACACTTCTGCCAATACACTCACTGTTCATCACAGAATAGCTTCTACTTAGGCATTAAGCAAAGTGAATATTAACAAACTACTTAAACTAATTCTTTTAGAGGACAATTGGACGAAAATAGATGCGCATCAAGTGAAAATACCACGCGTGGGGAATCTGCAATGAAACCAACGTAGACTCGTTTTATTAAGGTACGACGTGTCGTGATTCTAGTTTAGTTGTTGAAAAATGTTATCGGCTAAGCAAGATGATTTATAAAGTTTCGCTATGACAGGAATCAAGCTGTTGTGGAGGTTTGCTGTGTGAAAATTAGGTTACATTATAATCATATTAATAAATCCAGATCAATCTATTAACCACTTGAAGTTCTTCTTTACAATTAATGCGTAATTGTGATCGGATAGAGGAAAAATTCGCCCTGGCTTTTGTAAGGCGATCTCAGCGACTTAGAATTAGTGCTGCCTATCCAGCATTATAACTGATAACTTAGGGTTGTTACTACACTTTGTCTCATATTGATAGTACAAACTATACATATATATACTTTTTCAGACATAAACGCTTTGAACTGCAACTACGATTGGTTCTTGTGAACGATAACTTGAAAATATAATCTTTGTCGGTTGTAACTTGACCTCGCGGGATATGCACAAATTATTTAATACAAGTCGATTTAGCAGAATCTTAGCGGGGTTAATTATTGCTCTTGAAAGCTCTGGAAAATGTAATTCCGGAAACTAATCAGGATTTTAAGTGATTATTTTAGTTGACTACACCTCTAAGACTTCTGCAGAATTTAAAGTGGGTAATATAGTTAAATATTTAAGAAATATCATAGGGAAGCAAAGATTAGAATAAAGATTTTACAAATGAGAATATTCCTATTGCTGACAATATTTCCTGATTAAAGAATTTAAATTTATTCGCGTAATAAGAGAACAACAAATGTAAACAGCAAGTCCAACATGCTTCAACATCATCTATGAATCTGTAGGCTCTTGGACAGAAGACCTTCTAATCAATTTACTTTCATCAGACGGAATTCTGCGCACAAAGGAAGAGGAATCTTCGTTGAGGTTGGAAGAGGAAAGCGGGTCCTTTAATTCCTGAACTTCCGTTCCATTGGAATCGACGTTGGTTTTTTCTGAAGGGATTGGCAGGAGAGGAGGCAAGAAAGAATCCTTGCGCTTATCCCAGGACTCGTCGGTTGTTGATGCTTTGGTCGCTGGTGTACTTAAAATATGGGCGTCTGCAGCTGTGCAGACATTTGTGAGGGACGTGGACAGAGTTTGTTCTGCCACAGATTCAGCAGGTATACGAGTCATTGCAGCCCCGCACATACACACAGGAAGATGCTCGACCACCATCAGAGGGTCGTGCATTAAGCTTGAATTGGATGCCGGTGCGTTTAGCTTGCAACTAATTCGTGAGCAACGCAGAACCGTGTTTGCATTCTGGTGGTCGAGCAGGGCGTCGTTAAGAAGATTTTCTTCTGAATTTCCCCGGCTTTCTTGACCATCAAAATCGGCCATGAGGTCAGCGAGAGGCGCTATTGGGATTTTACGGTTAGGCATTGGTGAGGTCGGTAGTTTTTTATGAGGTCTTCTGTAATTTTCATTCCCGTCTTCTTCACTAAATGAAGCGAATTTTACAGGGAACGACTTCTCTTTTGTCGATGATGCTGCAGGAGCTGGAACAGGGATCAATTGCTCTGCCTCGGGATCTTTGTTTTTTAAAATAGATTTTCTGGCATCAGAATTTTGTGGAGAGGATCCAGTGTGAGTTCTTACGTATGGTTTGCCTGAGTTGAAACCTGCAGGGAGAACGCGAGCTAATTAGGCAAGCTTCCGTGATATTAAAATTTTACAGAATTATGTACGTTTCATATTCAAATTTAATTATTTAATGCATTGTTTAAAAGACAGCAAAATAATAGGATAAATATTAACCAATATTGTAATAAAAGTTCAATTTTTGAAATGATGTAGAATGTCAAATTTTTCAATTTAGTTCGAGTTTCATAATTTTTCTGGATGTGAAGAAACTAAATGAATACGATACTGAACTTTGAGTCTTATTCCATGCGGGTAGATTTTACATAATTTGGGACTAGTAACAAAGAAACAGCACGCACAGTCAAACACATCGACAATATCGCAAAAACAAACAATATGAGATATGATTAGTTGATATTCTACGATACAAACAATTATTCTGAATGCAAAGACGTTCAATAAAATCTGGCTACATATTGCATCATCATGAGTTCTGATACTAAACGAAAGTTGGCCGCCGCTGGCCCCTCAGGGGCAGGTAGGGTTATTTGGCAACATCAACCGAAGATATCATTGGAGATGAAGTGTAATTACAGTGAATTTATTATCGCTAAGGGAAATAATTACAGTGGCATAATTAACGCAACGGGGTATGAATACAATGAGCGTTGTGCAAAATGTGAACCCTGAGGTTCAACCACAATAAGAAGAAAAATATTAGCATTCTTCGTAGCTTGGAAATTCATGAAGATTGAGTACTACCGAAACAGAAGAATAATTTGAACTGTAAACCAGATTTTCTTGTCCGTCGTCTTATAAAAGTAGGATTAGGTTTCGGTCGGATGAAGCCATTGAAAGCAAACATGTAAAAATTTCAAATCGCAAATGAGGAAGCCGAAGAGGAGAGTACCAGGCTTAGACAGAGGGAGTACATATAGATTAAACACATCTCAGTTTTTATTTGTTATACTTGACCCAGATAATGAACGGAAATAGCTGTAGACGTTGCATCTGATGACCGAAACTTACCTCATGTCTACTAAATTTAAGGACCGGTACTAGAATTTCAGGACCACAACGAAAGGATCGAATTAATAAATTATAGAAAGGATATGAAGCTAATCGGCAACTAAAAATTCTATCGTTTAGTTGAGTACGACGTTGGTAAAAGACTCGAGGATATATATATTTGGTTCTTTTCCTTTCATGGTGTTCACAATGACTGAAGATTGCTGCTAAATTATTTGACGACATTATAACAGTTTTTACGAAATGTTTTTGGAAATCCTGAAAATATTCCGCCGCAAAAAAATCGTTCGTTTCCATGTTTGAAGGTGGGTCTACAAATTTGATACGATATTCTCATAGCTACTTTGTTTTACACCTTTTTTCTTCGATCATTCGATAAATCTCCGAAATTGATGTTCAAGTTTTGAACACTGGGATGAGTTTGGTGGCGATTGTCAGTACTTATGATTACGTACATGGTTCTTCAGTAGGAAGTGGAGGCGCTCATTTTGAACGTCGTTTAGTAACTAACTATTGCAGTGACTTCCTAGTGTCCGTGGAGGTAATATTAAAGTGTACTTACTAGAGTTCGCTTGGAAATCGTTTCAGAGAACTTACTGAAGTTGATAACAGAGAAAGTAAATGGACTTACTGGAGTTGGTGGAGGTGGGCAGGAGACCGGTACGTGAGATGTTCGAAAGAGATCCTCTTTCCGGTTTGCTTCGGTCTACCTTCTCCAGCAAACGGGAAAACGGTCCCTGCGTACCCTGTAACGGCCCGTATAATGTGTGACACTCCCGTTTGACGTAACAACAAGGAGAAAGAGGTCTGTACGTTCTCTCTGACGTCCATCACAATGCGACTCCGGACTGACGTAAACCAAAAGGAAATTTTTGGCTCTTCGTGATCAAATGTTGCGACCCGCCTGCCTGAAGCTCATAAAGGAACGTTTTTGCTTCTTTTTGAGTGCCTCTTCTACAACCAAACTGGGCTGAAAATATTGACCGAATTCCATACGGCAAACTGTAAAATCAGCTATATTTGCTGTAGTAACTTGTATAAAATGAAATTTACCAAAAAATTCATATTTATGATTGATCTTGGCAATTCTGGTACTTGGCACTTCAGCTATACAGAGAATAGAATTTTCATGATCTAAATAAGTTTATAAAGACGGTTTCAGTCATCAGTCTCAGACACGACTTAAAAACGACATAAATGTAAATAAAAATCGAGGCTTGGACGCAATAAATGAAATAATCGATTCATATTCACATGAAATTAATAAAAAACGTAACCGAGGAAATACTCAACCTTCCCATACAAACGTTTCATCAAACTCTCGGGTTTAGTAGGAATACAAAAACAATATTAATTATGAACAATAAGAGTTGAGACGCCGAACAGGAACGAGGCCACTGAAACATGTTTATGAGACACGATTGTGGGCATTCTATGTGGAGGGCAGCCTAAAAAAATCACCACCCTACACTTGGAATTGATGGACTGTCATTCGAGGATAGCAATGCGCCTGTAGCCAAACTAGTGAGAGCAATTGGGGACTCGTTTCATCCATTTGAAAGTTATACGTCCAAACAAAGGCTCCAGTTTGAATGATTAACAGGTAAAAAACAATAATTTTTCAGAACTTGGGGTAAATCTCGGGTAGTGTTTGCCCCATACCATGGCCATGTGCAGTAGCGGTGCTACCTTGCGAAGCTTGATCCCTAACACGTTTTGTGGTGCTGGTGAGAAGGCTTACCTGGTCAAGAGCGTGCGTTAGAGACTCGGCCAATCGTGCAAGACCAAGTATATTGTATAAAGGAGCGTGCCTTAGTAGGCGCTGGAGTGTAGTTTCAGAGATGGGCAGGATCATAATCGTCTTTGTAAGGTATTTCAGAGAAAACCTTGTAAATCAAGATTGTGATCCTACCCATATCTGATTGTAGATGTACAGCATGCAAACTATATTTTAATACGCCAAGATACAAACACAACCTTAATGGGTATTGAACACTTCCAATTAATTTATTTGTAACGCATCAAAATTGAAAAACTAATTTGAGGTGCTATATCTTGGCGTAAATCTACAAACTATTTCATAAATAATATGTGCCGGTGATATAGATTCGTGTAACGAATAATAATGGTAGAAACACCCCTCTTCTTTCCTTTCATCGAGTTGATATTTGTTGCAGCACGTTTTTCTTGGTAATGGAGAGCTGTAAAAATTTGACGTTCCTGCGCGTCGTCAAGTTTTGCTTGAATATAATAGTTGTTGTAGAAGCTAGGGAGGATCCATGTAACCCGTCAAGGGACCTTGAGAAGAACTGATGTTCGTTTCCTAAAATTCTTTGCCTTCATAAGTAAAGCAATCTAATGCACGTACAAATTTAAGGTTTCTAATTTAATTCTTGTTTATTTAGGATAATTACTAGTACTCATCAAACCACAATCGGGCGAGCCCCTCAGTTAACTTTAATTTTAGTTCCAGGTCGACTACAAACCATGATGCTGTCCGAATACGATGATACGCATCACACAAATACTACTTATAAGCAAACTTTATTTTTTCACTACTTTATCGCATCCAGCCATAGCTATACAAATTGCAGTTAAAAGAAAGTTTAGGGAAGACACAGCCAGCGAACAGAACACGGATAGAAATAGTTAAGAAGGAAAGAAGGTATATCGTACCTCCTGGAAACGTGCTCTGCGGTGTTTAGGTAGAGGCGAGTCTTGAAGTGATGAATAACTTCCTCCCAACAAACAGTCGGTGCTTCTGGTGTCATCGAAGATGTCAGTCATGTAAGCTTGTGGTCGAAGACCAGGTTTCTTGGGGGATATTGTGCGAAGTGGCGAAGCCGTTGAGCTTGCCGGGGAGAATTTGGATGCCATGAGAGGAGTAGAAGGAAGCCGATGGTCATCGAGCGGGTTGACGTATAAGTTGGAGTCCCTAGGCGTTGCGGTAATGTTGGCATCGTGAGCGTTGTTGGTCTCGGCGGTGAGGTCGGCCTGAGAAGGGAAGATGTGGGTGGTGCACGATGCAAAGGTATCCGTGGAGTCCAAGGAGGCAAGTTCTGTGGTTAGGTTTGTTCTGCTACCCTCATTGTCCTTCAGTGGTTTTAGTTGTATGAGGGGAGGTGCGTGAGGTTGGGTTGATGGAAGGGAAGCGTGCTGGTTCAAGAGACCCTCCGCATCAAGCAGCGGCTCTCTGGCACCCTGCAAGCATCCCTGGCTCGGTCAACTCCTAATTTATCTCGACATTTCTGGCGACCGCACGCGGGGAATGACGTCAACTAGCGCGCAAATTCTCACGGGACAAGTCACGTATCGGAATCGTTCAGACTGTCATTGGTCACGTTTTTTTCCAGGACTATAAAATTTTCGTGAACCGCGAGCAATCTGGGAACACTAGCGTCGGCCATTGCCGGCTCGCTGTCATATTACAAGAAAGACAGGCGCAAAGAAATTCAGATTATAGACGATGAGGCATGAATCCAATGCAAGACAGACATGCCTCTGTAGTGGGTCATAGCAGAGATGCATGTGCGAGGTAGAAACGGGTTATAGCTATAAGCTGGATGGATAGATACATTACGGCAGTCAAACTTTAATCATGCCACTAATCAAATTCAACGCGGTGTAATCACTCGATGCTTACAAATTTGTTGAGTAATAATTAATTACATGAAATTCACCAATGCGGGTCCTATGAATGTGGTCACGCATCAGTGACATCAGTAGTGCCAGCTCACTTTAGTTGCTTTGCGGCCAGATTCTCGAAATGAATGCCAGAAATGTCAGGAATTGGCACAGGAAACATGTATTAAAGAATTTAACATCGTTGATCGTAAATGAGAAGTCAAAATTTGAGATCGCAGCAAGACTCATAGTCATTCAAAAAATTCTCTTATAATGCAGCCCAAAGGGCATCGTTGAAGTGGTGATTATAGCATACAAACGACGGCGATACAATGAAGTCTTGCCATCACCGCACGCTAATCGGCAATAATCGAATGCGATGTATACATTGTGTGTAGGAAAATAGCACGCGTGCTTAACACCCTCATGCAGCACACAGAAAGTTTTATCAACAATAAGTGTGAAAAGCCACCATCTCAATGCCGCTGTGATCTGAAGCTTTATTTAGTGGAGTCCTGTAACCCACAAAAATGTCACACTCTTAATCCGAAATCAAAGCAATTGCTCCAAGTTATTTGTGTTTAATCTTGTTAATCTTGTTAATTTGTGTTAAATCAGGAATCGTGGTCCCCAGTTACATTATTTTTCCATAATTTTACACTATGATATGATGAGTTAGTATGATCGTTTGAAGCCATTAGACGACCTTTCTAACCTTACGATGATTGAAGCTATTTTTTGCAGCTTTTCGAATTTCGAATGAAAATTACCGTGCCGTCAATGAATTTAAATGATAAAACTTTGAGCTGATATAACAGATACAAGGAATAATTTACTGCAATGAATCACTAGAGAACAAGTTTGTAATGTGATGAACCTCTATATCTCCTTTTACGCGGTCTAACTTGAATACCTTTGCACCTATACAGGAGTCTTGCAACAAAACACATGTCTTCTTCGAGTGTTTTGCTAAGATACACATCACCTCTTTGGTCTTAAAATAAATTGTCAATCGTCAAGTTTTAATTCAGAAACACATACATTAGAAGCATGATTCTTAAATGAATTACTGTACCGATAAAATATCCTTATTTCTCAGGTATATTGGGCGAAATAAACGATTCATTTATTTACATTTGACGCTGAAGCAGCAAGCCGGACCTCGCTTGCCTCAACACCGAATGTAACTGAGCAAAAATTCCGTCATTAGGAATGGACACGAGAGCAGGTATACAGAAGGCAGCACAAGTGAGGAGGAGTCCTTGTGATTAAAAAAATATAATAACTTATGTTCTTCAAAATAAACATAATAAGTAAAGAGTTGTGCAGGGGGCGTGATGTGTAGACCAACAACGGCACAACAAAACACACTGCTATGCTTTGATGCAAAGTTGCCAGTGACATGAAAAGCAAAAAGTTATTTGCGAGGAATATATTCTTTTCAGGTACGGATTAAAAAGTAAAGTTCGTCTCTTGAATTTTGTGCCATTTCAAAAATCCAACCATGTATGAAAATCCATTTACAATTCACTTGCAAGTAATGCAGTTGGTTTATACTCAGTAACCTTAATTAGCACACATTGAACCGTTACAAGCTTCGTAAATCATCTATTTCTTATGAGAATCGTCAACCTAATTAAAATGATTGCAGATACTGATATAGGTTGTATTTTGTCAACCAATTTATCAGTCAAGATTCCTTCTAAAGGACGAGCGTCAGCATGGCACTTGACGGGATTTTTTATTGGATTCTCCGCGGCCGCAAGCATCGCAGCAACATTTTACAGATGCGACACTGTGTGCATTTTGAATTTTATTTGAAAATAGCAGATGTTGTAGCACCTTTTCTCGAAAGCTGCCAGAAATAAAAAATGTCTTTATATTTCAAATACAAGAAGAAAATTAGAACGATGGTAGAAAATTAAAACTGTGAGGTTATTAAGGAAAGGATATAAAAACAAAACACATTCTGTACAATGCGAGTATATGTTATATGTGGGCAGGTGGCAGCAAACAAATTAGAAAACAGTAATGTGAAACAAGGCGTGAGTCACGTTAAAAACATGTTAATTAGGACCCCTACTCACCTGTGCGTGCGTTAAAGCTCGAGTTTAAGTTGCCTAAGATTATAAAGTTTATGAAGAAGAAGGTTTGTAGCGAAGAGCTACGTCTTCCCCGCCAGAGGCTTCGTCGCCGGCGTCCTAGGCAGACAATAACAATAACCAATAGGGCGATCGATTGCAGTCACTTCTTAGTCTGTCTGGGCAGACAATAACAGTCTGTCGGGGCAGACAATAACAGTCTGTCGGGGCAGACAATTCTTATTGCAGTCGCTTCTTAGTCGACTGTCAGGGCAGACAATAACAATAATCAATGGGGCTGTCTATATCAATAATTTTTGCAATTCAACGAATAAAGAAACGACATAATAAGCCCAGAACGCAATCCTCATCAAGTCCTAAATCGTCACAAGCTTCAAATTTATTTGAACTCTCCGGGAATAAGGTTCTCCTTAGTCACTTATAAAGCATATGCAATTCGACTTCAGTAATAATTCTTAGGTCACAGTACAACTTTCAAAACAGAATTCAATATTAATTTCAGCGTTGATTTGGAGATAAGACGCATTTCATTTCATCTGCCTTTTAAAGCATAAGAATTTTAAAGTTTTTTGTTAACTGAGTGAAATATCTCTAAGAAACGCACATTGCATCACGCTTATGACTCGGAAGTGCAGCATGCAATTAGTGATCGTGCTAAAGCTTTCCGTGATAATGTTTAAAAACCAATAACACTTGATTTTAAAATCTGTCTGTTGCAAATTACTTTGCAACATAAATTATGTAGTGCCTATCCTCTATTTTTATTTTTATCACTCGATATGTTCAACTGTCGGCTGTGATTGATCAGTTGTGGACCATATTTAGATGGGCGATAATATAGGTTTAAATATTTATAGGTTTAAATATTAAAATATCAATTAAAAATTATAGGTTTAAATATTTGAAGTAAGTTTTCCAATATTTAATCATAAATGCCAGCAAATGGTAGCCGATATTTGTGCGCAATAAAAGTTTCTGTTGCGAATCCTGCTTGTGCCATACGGACAGATTCTTAAGTATAATCATGATTACTGCAGAATATCTCAATCTTACTTTTACGGATGCTTAGATTTGTTGCTTATTATGAAAGACGACGTGCACTGGTAGCATGGATGTGATATCGTGACCACTACTTCCGTGAATATCACTCAATTAGCATGTTCATGGCGTGCTATATATGACGTGCAGAAGTGTGTTCATGGAGTGTTATGACGTGGAGTGTGTTCATGGAGTGTTATGACGTGCAGAAGTGTGTTCATGGCATGCTATGACGTGCAGAAGTGTGTTCATGGAGTGTTATGACGTGCAGAAGTGTGTTCATGGAGTGTTATGACGTGCAGAGGGGAGTGTGTTCATTGATTGTTATGACGTGCAGAAGTGTGTTCATGGAGTGTTATAACGTGCAGTGGGGAGTGTGTCCATGAAGTGTGGCATTAAATTCAAAAAACAGAATAATTTTGAAACTATTTGCGCTTGTGAAAACGAAATGTTGAATAGAATATTGAAGTAATAAAGTTAATTTTAGCTGAATAATTTGCAATAAATAAAATTAATGCAATATGAGAAAACTCTATATTGTCACTCGTTGTTCGTGGAATGGAATCATAAAACTATGAAATACAAAGCCGTCACGCTAGTTCTTCAAAGAATAAAATTATTAATAAAAAGTTCATCGGTAATGTAAAAGTTCTTTGGCGTGTGAGTTTGTAATGCGGCACCCACCGAGAAACCGGTAGCCATTCATCTGAAACATTCATTTTAATTCTGAGCAATATGACTCAGTACGAAATTATAAGATTTTATTATTTATTTATGTCAGTGAAGACCCAATTATTGGGTTAACTATGCCTAAAAATAATTTTGCTGCTTTATATGCATCGAATCAGGACATGTAAACAAAAGATTGGGCTCACGGATACAAAAGTTCTCCTCAAATTCCCGTTAATTTCCTGCACTCATTGGAGGACTATTTGCTTGTTGAGATACCAAAATTCATGCTGTTCAAAAGATACTGGGATAATATTCTGATCCTGAGTGAGGAAAGTAGACTTATACTCGTTCCTTGAGGACTTTAACTCAATCCATTAGTCAATCAAGTTTATTATAGAATTAAAAATCCAAAGTTAATTTTCTTGGATCTTGCAATATACAAGGGGGAAAACTTCAAAAATACAAGCACGCTTGCCGCAAAAACTTTCTTTAAAAACGCTGTAGCCTTTCATTACAAAAGCGCTTCCATTGCCATCCCTAGCTTTTGTCTGAGAGGTCTCATAAAAGGCGAAATCTTGAGCATAAGAGGGACTGTGACAACGTCCCGTACTTTATTATAACTGCCCTAGCTTTTTATAAACGTTTAAAGCAAAGAGGATACAGCATATATGAACTGTTCTTTGAGCAGCTTTAGGAAGCTTTAAAAATGAAACAATGTAAATTGAACCACTGTAGCGTTCAATATTTTTTTAAATGAGGTACTCACAACCCTAGTAAATCAAACTATGAACTGAGGAAGGTATTAAATAAGGATGTAAACTATTAGAATGGAGACGCTGAGCTCAAATCTATCTTTCTATAACCGCCTACCATGTCGTGCTAACGAACAAAAACTGAGAAAATCCTGGTCAAATAAAAACTGGAAAAACCAATCTCAGAAAATGAAGATCTATATATGTTAATAAATTTCCTTTCATAAAAATTTCCTAATAAACCAATTCATATGAGCCCGATGAGATTACTGATATAGCGCTGTCACTCTGTAAATGAATGACTCACTTAACTACCAAATAAACGGGTTAACCACGTTTGATGTTCCTGTGAAAATTTTCCATCTATATTTTGTGAAGCCCAAAAGAAAAAAAGTCAAATTCATATTTTTAATTCGATAGTAAACTTGGTTGACTTATATAAAAATAAATGAGTGGGAGTCACATTTACTTGCTTCACTCAGGATCAGAATATCATCCCTGCATGTATCTCTTGAACTACAAGAGTTAGTATGTCATAACGACCAAATGGACCTCCAACGAAGAAAATATCGGGAATTTAAGGAGAACATTCGGATTCCTGAGCCAAATCTTTTGTTTACATTTCCTGAAACGATGATCCTTTGCATACACAACACACATCGGCATATCAGATGGTTTTGTTGCGTGAGCAAATAATGAAGGTGTTTGGTGGTATAAGTAACCTAATATTCGGATCTTCAGTCAAATTAAAAAATCCAATAATTTCTTACCGGGTAATTCTGCTCAAAACGAAAAAGAATGTTCCGGATGAACGGCTACCAGTTCCTTGATGTGTACCGCTTTCAAAATAAATCAATAAATCGGCGGATAATATATTCTCTTCAGTTCAGGCTGCAGGGCAAGAAAGTCGCTGCAAATGACGCTTGTGATGTCGGTGTCAACCCGACGACAGCACTATAGGGCTCCGGATAACTGGTCAATATATCTGACTAGTACTGTATATGTCAATTGATTAATCTATGATTGCGCTGGAAATGCATAAATGCGGAATGAATAACGCATATATGTAGGGTGCCGATTTAATATTTCACACGAAGCCAATTGAAATGCAGTAAATGAGGCAAGTGATGCCATGAGCAGACCAGTCGTGCCGGTTACCTTGCTGAACGCGCTTGGAGGAGTCTGTGTGAGGATGTAGCGAGCTGTCACGCTACCAACTTTGTTATTGTGAGGCGTTCGAAGCGGCTTTAAAGTTGCGCGTGTTCCCTTCAAGTAAATATTTATTCAGGGGTTAATTATACATTTGTACAAAATAACGTGTGTGGTGATTAGGGAGGATTTTTTACTTTAATGAGGTGACTTCATGTGTTGCTATCTGTGCAAGGTTGAGCGAGATCAGTCTGGGAGATGACCTTTAAGATCCTCAAATAACACTATTTAATAAATTTGAATTAAAAAACTTCAATGTGTTCATCTTGCATTTCATTATTTAGAGTTTCTCATTAATTAATGCTAATGGTAATTCTATTTTATCGCTGATTTGAATTTCATTCTTCAGAGCAGCAATGTTATGAACGGTTGAATATTTATCGTCTGATTCAACATGAACGGGGTTAAGTGCCAGAATATACGACGTTTGTTGGTACTGATGGGACCTGGCAACAGATCCAGCCGACCAGGTCCCATGGGAACATAAGTTTGGTCAAATAAATGAGTTCTCACAATTAAGTGAGTGAGTGAGAAAGACTGTTTGGATGAATCATTGACTTGTGTACATATGAATTCCATATTTTTCCACTTGTCATTTTGTTGGTCATTCTGAACAAAGTGAGAGTGGCTCGAAAAATTGGGTTAATTTTTGGATATGCCGATTAAGTAAAGAAAGTGTGACATCCTAACCCACTCACTTCCTTGAGTGTAGGATTTGGACTGAACTTCTTGATTACCATGCAGCGGAAATTCTGTACCGGTATCATCTGATTAAGTTGCCTGGTTTTTAAATAGTTTTAGTCAACGTTGATGATTGAAAAAATGACCGAAATTAGGTCATGGAATTATGAGAGTTTAAAATTGAGATCGTTTCAGTACATTTTATCTCGTAACTTCCACTTAATAAAGCTAAATAAAGTCCGTTGTTGAACAAAATCTGATTTGCTGTTGTCTGGAAAAAAGATTTGACTTGCTGTGTCCACTGGAAAAGAATTGAAGTCGATACAAATCATGTGGGATATATGGATTATCTAGAGCACTACACAGTCCCAGAATAAATTTGATTTTAACATCAAAAAGCCATGATCGTAGTTTAGTGCTCGTGCTCAATGCGGTGATGAAGCTGTACAAATAATGCAACTATTTCCTCTTTTTATTCCACATCTCTATCATTCCACAAAAGTGCACGATGGACGTGAAAAATGCCTCATCTACTTCATGTATCAACAACTAGTAAGGCCCCTACGTCAATAATTAATGTTCTCACTGGACTTTATCAATTCTTCGGTTACTAGAAAACGCATCGAACTACAACCAAAGTATGCTAGCCGATAACTACCTATGTTCGAAAAGAATACATTCCGCTGTGGGACATAATATTGGAACTTTTATAGTTGGATTCAAAAAATCTCCTGGCATAATGGAGCTTTTTAGTTTTGAATGCGTAAATAGTTCTGACAAAACAAAGCCTATTATTTTTGAATACGTGTCAAGTCCGAACATACAAATTGGAGCCTGATATTTTCTACCTTCGGTTTATCAATTGCCCAGATTCATTCTTCGCAAGTGCTTGTAAAGTCTCACAGACATCACCACAAGCAGATCAAATTGAGATGAGTATTTAATCAGATAAAAAATACTGAGGTAGACAACACTAATTATTCATCAGCAAGTAACCAGGGAAAATAAGAAGCCTCTTTGCCAATCTTCACAGTTAACTAAGCAAGATTACTCAGCGCGTCATGGTGTCATTATGTAGTTAAATGTTAATACCGTAATTTATTGACAAAATTATGTACATGTGCAAGTAATTGTTATTACAAGCAAGACTTCCATCGAAAACAGTAAGAAATTAATACTAACAAAATATTTCCATTGCTATTGAAGACAGATAACGGGTGTTGCAGAAAACATTAATTAACTCACCGGGGTTTTCAAACTAAGCGTATCGGCCTCTGCTCTGTCGTCGGCTCCAGAAGGCCGGCCATAATTCTGTGGCTGCATCTCTATCATATCAACGGCACTCTTGGAGTTGAGTTTCTCGTTGGTCTTCTCAAGAAGAGGATCTTTGTTCTCGGCAGCTCCTTTGGTACCGAAGTGGTGCTCGTGATTCCTGTAGCAGCCTGTGCCTGTATTACCCTGCCCTATCGACTCCCCTCCAGTTGAGTTGGCGTCAGCTTGGGACAGGTTGTGACCTGTTAGAGTCAAATTTTAGGTCACAGTTCAATTCGATTTATTCAAAATGCTTTCCGGATTCATACATCCACACAGCTAGCCATTATACATTTCCGTGGTTTGATTCGTATTGAAAAAAAAAACAGCAGCAGACATTACAAAATCGTGCATGCCAACTGCCACGGCGCTTCCAACGCCCTGGATGGAGAGAATATTTACGTGCCGGAAAAATAACAATCCGTGAAGGATGCAAAAAACTTTATGTTGGTAATTATTAATGCAAATCATCACCGGAATGCACACTAACCTGTGTCAACAATGACGTCGATGAGGTCCATTGACTTGGCGAAGGCGTCTCGGAGATTGATGTGGTGGAAGGACACTATGCTGCCTTCCCTCTTAGCCTTTTCGAGAGCCTCGCGCCTCTTTAGCGCTTTGTCTCGACGCATTTGGTTCTTGTAGAACTCGGCGAAGTTGTTGACGATGATAGGAATAGGCAGCGCAATGACCAGCACACCACAAATACAGCACACTGAACCTATCACTTTGCCTAGCGGTGTCACTGGATAAATATCGCCGTACCCAACGGTGGTCATTGTAATGCCAGCCCACCAGAAAGCTTCTGGTATGCTGCCATATAAGGGATTAGCTTCTTTCTCCGCGAAGTAGCACAAACTTGAAAACACTAGAACACCCATTGCCAAAAACAACATGAGGAGACCCAGCTCTTTGTAGGAGTTCTTCAACGTGAAACCTAAACTTTGAAGTCCAGTCGAATGTCTGGCAAGTTTTAAAATTCTCAGAATTCTCATGATTCTGAAAATTTGTACGATTCTTCTTACGTCTTGGAATTGGTCAGAATGCCTATTTGATTCTATGAGAAAAAGTGACACAAAATACGGCAAAATTGCCAACAAATCTATGATATTCATTGGTCCTTTGAAGAATTTCCATTTGTTTGGACTCGCGGCAAACCTCAGCAGGTATTCAAGCGTAAACCATGTGATACAGACAGCTTCGACCATTGCCAAAGTTTCGCTATCAGTTTGGTTTTCGCCTTGGAAGGCGGGCACGGTGTTCAAAACCAGTGCTAATGTGGACATGATGATGAAGACCACGGAGATCACTGCCAGAACCTGTAGAATTAGAACATGGCCATTCTGTCACGACCCATTTTCGGAACCTTATCAATTCTTATAGTGAAATTTGACGATTGTTCTTAAAATGAATTTTTGAATTTGTCTTTGCTAATTTCAAAAGTATGATACAGGGATACGGAGAAATAAAAAGTGAACACAATAGTAACCGAGATTAGTTCGAGTTCAATTAAATAAGAAAAATAGAAAAAGTTTTAAAGTAAAAATGCACAACGACAGTTGACGCAATCATGCATCAAGACTTTGTGTCACTGAACATACAACATCGAAAGCCACGATCAAGTCATTCTACATACGTCCTTGTTAGGAGTTAACCCTTTACTACCCGAAAATGTATATTACAGGTTGGACGACTATCATTTCAATGATCAATCGTCTCGGGCAGTAAAAGATTAAACTTTCGTACGACAATTCCCACAAACATGCAAGGCGCTAAGCAAAAGACTGTAACTAACGTCATATTCTGTTAGGTAATTTTGATTTCGCACAGAAATTCATTTTCTCAAAAAGAAAATCTCCGCTAAGAAGTGAGTACATTCATCGCACACAGAGAACAACATTTGCAACGAGATATTAAATTCACTTTTGGTATTGTTGAGCGTAATTTATTTATATGCTCAACCTAGTCACTATTATCAAGACTTCAATACAATGAGTTCTGTGTTTAGGCCATTTGTGCTGTATTATACATTATGTAGTAGGCACTGTATTACGGGGTCAGGAAGGAGGTGAACAATTTACAGGAACTACGTACACGATGAAACCAAATTTAATTTCCCTGAATGAAATCCCAATTGAATGGCCTGCTGTCCACGTTAATTTTCATTATTCTCAATTTGACTCATTGCATCAGCTGTCCTCTTGGTTTAGCCAGTGAGTTTGAGACGTAAGGTTGTTAATTAATTCGTATTAGGAACACTGTGTTACCTAAGAAACATTAAAAGCCGTATGCACTCCAAAATAACATCGAATCTGAACCTAAGCCCGGGAGTGTATTTATTTTGGGAGCTATTCAAAAATTACTTTGTTTGATTGCCTGTAAATATTTCCTGTTTATGCCCAGTACATTTATTGCACAAAAATTATTTACATCTATCTCAACATTAACGAAGATTTTGTTGATTAAAAGCACGTAAAGATAGCAGTGCTGTATAATGGTAATGTGGTCATTGCGCTGAACCTTTCCAAGCCATCTGTTAATAGCTGTCTCCAGTAAAGTTGAAATCAAGCAACATTGATCAAAATGGCAACGTCACGTTGCTTGATTTCAACCTCCCTTATATTGATGAAGAGAAGAAGGGTTAGGAACACACATTATTGCTAGTATAGAGTTGGCATGCACGTAGGCTAATCTATTTCATGTTAAAACAACTCCCGTTTCCTTATAAAAAACACGACTGTTTAGGGGACTGCAACTAGTTCTAGTATTTAGGGACGACGCTTACTAGAAGTGGGAGTAAGGGGACCTTAGCTAGATGTCACTAGAAAAATTCTTTTAATTTTGAAATAATTTTTAGGTATGTTTTTCTACGCATGAGCCTTGAGAGTGCACGAGGCTCTATTATATGTGTAATGGGATTTGGGAGGGCTTGGCTCTCAGAGACTATCTCTAGAGTTTCAATCAATTGGGACTGAGGGCCGAATTCTCAAACATAAATACGACTGTCGTAAGCCTGGCGAAATTCATTGAAACATTAGATACCAATTTCTTCTTAAACATTTTGATCGTCTGGATTTTTGTATGAGAATCCGGCACAAGATGCAGAACTGCATGGGCGCGCTAAACACCTGGTGTAGCGTCGGGGCTGTGACTGAGACTTCCCTCGCAGGATAGCGTCCTTTGAGTGGGACAAGGAACAAAGAATTGGGCATTCTCAAATGATAGAGATGATCGTTTATCCTACGGAAAAAAATCAGTTTAACGTTCTTGATTAAATTTTCCAGCCTTACGTTTACGAACACATGGTAAATACTGGGGTTCTATCGTGAAAATTCATCGCCTATGTACCTGAATCGTGAGCAGGATTTCAAGGAACGTCTTTTCAAGTAAACGGTTAAATTTAGTCCGATTCCAGTTTCCAAAAAACTATTCGAATTTTTTTATACCTTAAAGTCAACATCAATCGTGAATAATTGTGCTCAACACACCTAGTCCCCTGGTAACCATGTTTACTGGCAAGTAACTGAGTCTCGAATAAGTATCAAATTGGTTGGCATCAAATGGACATCACTGGAGCTTGATTGGTCAGCAACTGGGTATTAATGGAGTTTATTGGTTCATCAATCAAGCAGACACTGATAATCAAATTAGCATCAATTGGCCATTAACTGAGCAGCAAATGGGTTGGCGTTATCTGCCCGGTTGTTACTAGGTCACTGTAGCTGGCCACAGCTGCCCGAGTAATCAGACAAATAGAGCCAAGAAAATGGACTTGATGATGCCATGTTGGCCAATCGTTCCCAGCTGGCTTGGTTACCAGGGAAGCCATGCATTGGACAAAGCCTTAGAGTTCAACATCCACACAAATGTGAGTCCAAATCAACATGGATTTGAGTCCGAATCGACGCGGATTCAAGTCTAAATCAAGATGGATGTGAGTCCAATTAAACACGGATTTGAGTTGAATATACAAATCAATTCGAGTTCAAGATCGACATCGATTCGAGTTCAACATCAAAATCGATTGGAGCTCAAATTTGGCATTGATTTGAGTTCAACAGGAAAAATTAGTGTGCTGTTGAAGTCAACTTGTAGAAGTGCTGCAATGAAAGTCACCACACAAAAGCAGGTTCAGGGTACCTTAGAGTGTATGCAAATCTTGAAGTGAATACAAAATAACCAAGCATTAAAAGAGTTAATTGCTTGAAAGAACCATCAACAGTAGAACAAATCAAATGTAACTTTGTAATTCTGAAAACACACGTGCGAAAGCTATCGTGTTAAATATGTAATGTAATGTTCAATGAGTTTGATCTTCAACACTCTCAATAAGTTTGAGTTTCAATAATATTCATAAGTTTCACAATATTTGTCGGCATTGTTTTCTGTAAGAGCACTGTTCAAAATCAAAGAATTATTATATCTTTTGGTGATTTTTCCTTTCAATCATTAAAAAAAAACAAAAATCAAACTGACGAACAACAATTTAACGATTGTAATTTTCAAGAAAAATGTTGCAGTTATTGAACCAGAAGAGTTGACATGAAATGATCTGTCACTGATGAGATAATTAAGTAAGTTTCCACACTCAATACAGTTAGCACACTCAAAGCTGCTCAAAATCAGTTAATAGCAAATTGCAAAAAAATTAAAATAAATATTATCAAAAGTACGGTGTTTTATTTGTTCAATGGAAACCAATAAACATGTGCAGATACAAATTCAGAATATATAATGACATTATAATCTCGTCAACCATCCGGGAATTATATGGAAAACAAAATATCTCACTCTCGTACTGATATTCATTCAATCCTGTAAAAAACTGTTAACAAGAACACAGTTTGTTGCTAAGAAGTAAACAGAATATTTTTTTTAAAAGACTCATATTACATCTCTGCACTTATTACTGCAAGCACCTGAGGACGAAGTTGTTAATGGTCACAGAATAGTGATAAATCTTATGAAAATTTTAAAATAAATATCAATGCATGTCGCCAATCGCTCGCCGTCTCCGCCGTGGACAAACTGCCAAAAAGGATTAAAAAGTGAATATTTTGAGTGCATGTTATCAGCAAAATGCCACTCGTATATGTCATTTCATCTCAAAATACTATTTTAGCTCTGATAACTTAGCCTCTTTCGTTTTAATTAGGCACAATTTGGGAAAATCCAATTTCAGGTTTGGATAAATTAGAAAAGCTCCGCTCTCAAGGGGTTCTCGACATTTTAAAGTGTGAAGGCAAGTCAATACCCAAGTTTGCCAGTGTGAAAGAAACAGTATGCTGATAGTTTTTGAAATTTTTAGGCAATTTTTTATTAGTTGATTAACATTTATATCAGCTGAGAATTACCGGAATTTTTTTCATTGGAGACAACTGTTTTGAAAAGAAAACTTTCTTGCATAACAAGCATATCATAAATGTCTAATTTTAGTTTCGTCAGTTACTGAAACAATAATTGTATCCATCTCGTTTATACATAATTTTATATCAATTCTGTGAACTCAACAATTAACTCAAATGGATCCCAAGTTCAAAAGTTACCTAATTAGAAATAAATAAATAAAATTTGATGCATATCATTAAAATGCAGGCTTCCTTTCAGATTCAAATAGTTACTGGACGATAAATTTGGTTAATCTTACTTGGTTTTGTGCATTTGACCTTTCAACAGATTCAGAGCAATGACCAAATCATGTATTGACCCGCCTTTATCAAGAGAAAATCGTTGCTGGCTTCTATACGACTTACGTTTATCCGTTGTGTGGCCAGAAATAAACCTACCAAGATTGTCAACATGCCTGCGGCTGACAACCAATTGTCCTGATTAAGCTCCACCGACTCCCGGCAGCTACAGGCCATTCATTCTATTATTTACAGAAACGGTCGGCAATAACCCTAACAATATTTGTTTGAGTGTGGCGAATTTTCTGAGCAGCCACGAGACATTTATTGATCTGGCTCGAGATTCTTAGAACTATTTACGAAGCCTCAGTCTAATTTAATTATATTTCCATGTCTTTCATCAAGTTAATCACACTCGGAGGACGCGTATCTTGACCCTTCGTTTTATTTTCTATGAAGTGATGCTAGTTGTGCTTAAATTATTCGCTCACTTTTGTTTTGTAATCACGCGATCGAAACTTCATAAAAGGCGCTTTATGCTCTGGAACTGTTACTTCTATCAAGTTAAGAATAATATTTATCCGCACATATGATATGTTTATCTACTATCTACTTTTATATTATCTAAATATTTGACAAATTATCGAAATTAACTACCTGCAAAAACATTTTAAATAGATAGGTTAAAGCTATTTTTATTGTACAGCCAAGCTTTTCGTTGCGTCTATCGTCATTATATCACGCTCATGGGTGGGTTCGAGGTAACGAGGAATGCATGCTGCTGTTTAGTTTATTTTATGTATTTCCTAAGAAGGAAATGCAGATGATGTTTTCAAAGGCCTTAAGCTGTATGACTTCGATTACGGCCTTGTTATATTCCTTACAGTTTAAAAAGATTGCAGATAAACCGTAATGTTTTCATGACAAGTGCTTATTTTTTGGGATGTTTAAGTAGTTAATAGCGCCAGCGGGTCCATTATGGTGCCAACATGGGTACTGCTGTGCCAGCACAACTACTGCCATGCCAGCAGGGTTACTGTCTTGCTCTGCTACCTTGCCAGCAGGGCTGTTGTCGTGCCAGCGGCTGCCGTCACCAGCACGCAACATCGCTGCAGTCTGGCGCTCTGCAGAGGTGCTCGTAAAGGTCACTTTTCTCAGCTGCAGTGGCAGCTTCGGAGGTGGCAGTGGCCGCTCGCTGTACAGGTGTGGCAGTTGCCGTTGTACAGAGGTGGCAGTTGCTGTTATTTATAGGTGACAGTTGCTGCTGTACAGAGGTAGCAGTTTCCGCTCGCTGTACAGGTGTAGCAATTGCTGCAGTAAAGAGGTGGCAGTTACGGCTATATAGAGGTGGCATTTGCTGCTCTACAGAGGTAGCAGTTGCGACTATACAGAGGTGGCAGTTGCTGCTGTACACAGGTGGCAGTTGCTGCTGTACATAGGCACCCATCAAAGCTATTCATTATCTGAATACCATTTACCAAACAAACCACACGACATATAAAAAATTGCGTTGATGACGAGAAAAGAGCTCAAATGTTTCGTTATTGCATTTTGCTTCGCCAAAGTTACAATGAAAAGTTCTTTCGCATGTAAACGAAGCTCGGCGGGGTCGCCTGTCACAACTTTTACACTATAGACATCTTTGTGGCAGTTCTCGCGTGCACTCGTCTGATTTTGGCGTTGCTTGGGCTGCTGCTTAGCCTGAACGGCGTTAACCATAGCATGCTCATCGTTGGTCATTATTTGGCCGTCGATAAGTCAGCTTTATTTGTTAAGAAGGTGCGATGCAGTAGAGCTAGGCACCCTGCTTCGACCGTCAGACTGACACCGGACGAAGGCCATTCAAGTCTGCAGTATAAGCTTTTGGCACGCAGCTACGGTACATGAACTATAGACGCTCTCTTCCCATGAAAAATCAAAATCAGAAACAAGAATCAGAGAAAATATCCTTCTAATTTAAGATCTAATTTGTTCCAAAACCGTCAAATTTAATGGTGATCAACTGTTTAAATTATGATCAACATATGAATAAATGAATACGTGATAAAATCGTAATCAACTGATGGAATGAATCTCAAGTGATAGAATTTTTTTGCGCTCTATTGAAATTCTGGCTTAAATACGTATATCAAAAACCAACTGCGAAATATTTATAATAAAAGTATTTCTGAGTTTGGCAAAGAATTCGAAAATCATAAGCAATCATTTGGAAAATTTCATCATACAGACGGCCAAACCAGAGCTGAAGATACTTAAATCCTGGTTGCAGAAACCGTAGAGTTGAATTATTCGCGGGCCTCTATACTGGCATAGCGAACGCACTTAGTTTGCAGCCAACACGTCGACCAGCCGTGTTATTTCTCAACTAAAAGATACTATTCATTAAAGTTAAATTAGGTGGCTCCTAATATTTTTAGACATATCACCACCTAAAGTTTATTGTGATATTATTTTCGAATACTTTACCCTATTGTAAATGTTAGAAATATTATCAGTTATTTCAACACCAAAATACATTTTACATTTTATCATCCATGAAAAATTGAGCGCTTCATAATTAATTGTAAATTTTTATTCAAGTAAAGCAACACATGTTATAGGAAGCTCGTCATTTAATATTTTATCATTGCTTTCGGTATAATAGCGCTTTGTTTGCGTATTACTTGAAGCCAAATGTTTAAGAATGAAGCCTTCTTAGTCACACTCATTTTGCTCTCTGCAAGACGTTAGACGTTCTCGCAGACATATTCTTCCAGACAACTCGGCATCATTAGTCGTATTGATGTATTCTAGGAAATCGTATTCTGGGAAAAAATAGAGATTGCAAGAGATTGGATCTTGTCTGGATGATGAAGCTTCGGAAAGATTAATTACGAAGCCAGATGCAGTCCTACGGCTGCTCCTACATCCCGGACTATATTTAGCCTATATTCTAGAATATATATATGTCTGACGATTTCTTGTTCTTGAATATGAATAATTGAAATCGCATTACACGACCAAGCAAGCTGTATATTTTCACGCATAAGTATTTACTGTGGAAGGTCCACCATGTATAAAGCAAGAGGAATTGCGACTTATATAGTAGCTGGAGACTAATTAGAGCTACAGGAGGCTGAGGCATGACGCTCGATGCTGAGTTCATGATAACAGGCGCTCCCGACAAGAGGAGCTCGTGATAACAGGTGCTCCCGACAACAGGAGCTCGTGGCGAGAGAAGCTCGTGGCAACAGGAGCTCGTGATAACAGGCGCTCCCGACAAGAGGAGCTCGTGATAACAGGTGCTCCCGACAACAGGAGCTCGTGGCGAGAGAAGCTCGTGACAACAGGAGCTCATGTTAAATTGAGTTCGAGACGATGGAAACTCACGACAACAAGAGTTTGTCTTGGTGAGATCATATAGAGAACATCAGCGTTTGAGTCAAAACTGAAATTTGATTAAGCTAGAGCTTTTTTAATTAAATCCTTAAAATATGCAGATGCAGTACTATAATAAAAATTGCATTAAAAATGTTTCTGCATATCGGGCTTTTCTGTTATTAATAAACAAGAACTGTCTTTGAACAAATTGAGTTGTTTCACGTGCAACAGCTGTAGATTTAATGAAGGGCCAGACATTTAACCCTATGCCTTTAAAAAGTAAATAAACTATGAAGTTAATCAGCCATTCATGGAAATTCCCGCCATTTACGTGAGATTTACGAGGAATTCATTTATATTATTTCTGGCTATTAAATTGTGCTTGATGGCACCTGGATGACGCATAGTATGGATGACGCACGGTATTCTATTTTTAAATTCAATTCATGTCTGCAGCGCATGATATTTTCTGCTAAGCTTTAGTTTGGTGCGACATCCTGGAGCCTGGCTGAGCAATGGCATGAAAAACGTGCAGGAGAGAAACCCTGACGTCAACATATTGAGCGCTGATGGCTGCGGAATAGACTAGCCTCGACACAATTGAAGATTAGAGCTGCATCATTGCTGAATGACTGTAACATGCTAAGCGGCCATCTATGGATGCTATACGGCCATCTATAGATGCTATACGGCCCTCTAAATATACTATAACGCCATCTACAGGTGCTATATAGCCATCTATAGATGCTACACGGCCATCTATATATGCTACACGGCCATCAAAAGCTGGTTCTGAAGAGAAAGTTCTGTTGTGATTGTGGCTGTGATCTTTTCCGCCACTGCGACTTCAGATAGATGGTAAGAGTCTGATGATGTGGCCGGTGTTTATAAACAATGAAAACGCCTGTACAGCTGCACGGCTCAGTCATTCGTCTTGCACCGTGAAACATTCAGTGATGTGGTAACAGCTGATCCAGAAGAAAAGAACAGATTGATAAATTTAATGCAGAATTGAACAAATTGATCCCCATCTTAATTCTACTTCCCGCACGTCAATGTATTGAAACTGATGCAACTGATCTAATACGGAAAAAATCATGTCGAAGAGGTTTATGGGTGTAAAACTGTTACAAGATTCATGATTAAATTTAAGTTCATCAGGCAATAAGGTCTTTGTTTGCTCTAGCAAAAGAAAGGTTCTAAGAACCTTAGCTAAACACGGACCTAAATGAACGGATGACTCGCTAAGCAAACATAGCAAAATGCATCAGGACAAGACAGGCTTGAGTCACGCCTTCACCATATGAATATCTTGTCCGATTTATCGACGTATGATCGACGTCATATAAACCAGCCCCCTATCTTCCTGCCAAGATTTACAATAAGGGAACCTTGACACAGAACAGCCCAGGTTTTGGCAACGGTGGGCACCTAAAAAAGGCATTGCAAGCCCTAATAAATTAGCAGCACAAAAATAAACTTATCGTGGCGGCAGGCCGACGGATACGTGGAACAATAAGTAGAGCAAAACAAACATCGAAATACAATTTCAGGAGCGGAAAGTTATAACTGTGTTCGAAATTTTTTCAGTCTTTGCAACTTTGAGTTGCAAGCCGCGACTGACAGAATAAGTTTCGGAAACATCTACCGATTTCTTTGGGTATATTGATTATATCATTTTTGGAATGATGAACTCAATTCATTATTGATTTTAGATTTAAATCTCCGAATAAGGATATTTCATCAGAGTAAAGTGAATTCTGTACGTAGGTGGATTGACTTAATTTGTGAGTAATTGTTCGATCGATGAAACTGTGGATAGAACGATGCTTGAAAATGAGTTCGCGAATATTAATGATAATTTTCATAAGTTAGAAATATTGTTTTTTTTATTCAAATGGTAACGATAAGAGTTCAGTGTCAAAACCTGCTCGTGTAAACTCTCTCTCGTATCATAATAGTTCAAAGTTGATGTCTGTCAACAATTATGATTTTCCTCAAGACTGAAATTCTGCTTCATTTGGGAATTAAGTTATTGCATTCATATTACCACTACCAACGCATGGCTGTGGCTCAAGCGCTCATCACATATGCTCGAACTTCCACCTCTGGAAATTTTCATCTTCAAACAATAATATCGTTTGAAGCAATTAATTTTCTCAAATAATAGTCTACTAATGAAAATACTGTCAAACAGGAGAATCAACTTTACTGCTGATAATCTAATAAGCTACTAAAAATCATCTTCAACAGAGATAATCGCTAAACTATTTGACTGCAGATTATCTGCTTAAATGCTTAAATATTGCTAATCATCTTCATTACTAGTATTATTATTAAGAGTATACTAAATTACTGGGAATCTCTTACACAACTGATAATCTACTATACCATTGTTAATCAGCTTCATATCTAGTAATATCCTTCGTTCCTGAGAATCTATTTCACTACTGATAATGACTCTTGATAAGTTAACAAAAGAAGAATATTCTTCACTTCATAAGAATCTCACTGACATTATGGGCTCTTCTGTTTCGTAGTTATCGTTCGTCTTGGCAAATGACTATGCAGCGGCCGCTTGGCCAGAGTACGTACAGGAGGCGGCTGGGCATCTAGCCCTTCTAAGTAAGCCAAGGAAATTTGTTAAGAAACTCCCTGCACTAAAATGCAATCTCGGGAGTGAGCAGCTTACTCCATACATCATGGCTGCCACGGAAGAAAAGCTTATAAGGAAGCTTTCCGCCCGAGGTTCGGTTGCCCTCTTGTATTTCTCTTTCCTCCTTCTGAGGTTAGGCTGGGCCTTTAGGCAGCCGGTACCTTCAACTCTGGGCTGAAATTCGATTACTTCATTTAACGCAAGAGTACGATGAGATATCGCTCAATTTAAGGCTAAGTCGAAACGAATGAAAAACGTCAGCATAAACATTGCTTTAATTGCGATGCACTGTGCATTTGAGGATTTCTATCAAAGATCTAATTATTTGTCTGAACAAAATTTAAACTTGAATTCGCCAGTAAAATCCACTACCACAAAATTTGTTTTGTTTGTCGATATAACTTTTTAATAAACGCAGAAGTCAATTTGTCTCAGCGCTCTTACGTAAAAGACAAAACGTATTTACGCGTTTACTGCCGGTACCTTCAACTCGGGGCTGAAATTCGATAACTTCATTTTACTCAAGATTACGATGATAAATCGCTCAATTTAAGTCACAGCCGAAACAAAAGGAAAACGTCAGCATAACCAGTGTTTTGCGATGTACTGTGTTTATGTGTATTTCTATCCGGGTCTATTTATTTGTTTGAACGAAATTTAAACTTGAATTTGCCAGTAAAAATCCACTACCACAAATTTTGTTTTGTTCATCGATATTACTTTTTTACTATATGTAAAAGCCAATTCATGTACAATACGTTCATGTACGTTCATGCTCAGTACGTTCATGTACAATACAAAACATATTGATATGTTTATCAAAAATAAAACGACAAAAAAGCCGTCCACGCTAGAGGCGACTCTCCTTCATCACGCAGCTTTGTGAGGCAGCAATCTGACTGAAGCAGCGGAGCCATTTTCTCTACAATATCATTTATTTTTCGGCTCTCCCCAACCATTACCCTCAGCTCCGTTCTTTTATCACTGGTTCGCAGTAGCCATCGCTCCCTCTGCCCTACTCTGCACCAGGCAAAGGCCTGCAATATGAGTCATCTTTCCCTCATACCCTCGCTCACCTCTCACTGCCATCACCAGGATATCGTGCCGAGTCCTGAGAAGGTCATCATTCCTCGCTAAAGTTAGATAGGAAACTGACCTTCTTCAGCTACCGGACTACCTCATACGGGCCTCTTTATTGTACTCATCATAATGTCCTCTTCACACAGCCTTGATATGCACAGTAAGTGAACCGCTTCTCTAATCAACCTCTGCTGCACACCACTCACATCCTCCTTTCTGAACACATTTAAAAAAACATTTGGACATCCTACCAATTCCAAAGTTAGTATGTAAAATTGAAAGCCCAGTGTAGCATTTTATAATCGCTGCTAAACTCTTGCAAAGAGTCATCAATCGCCCTAAACAAACTTTAATTCAACTCCCATAACGCCGTCTACGTTCACCCTCTATCAAACAGCACGAATGAAATGGAATAAACTAAGCAGAATTTCCTCACTGCATGCTTTTGACTACATTGAAATCATATTTCCGTTTAACCCGACCCCATTGCAATAATCCAACTATTATAATGTGTTTGAAATGGCAGTTAATGCGACTCAGTGCGTTTTCATTGCCAGCAAAACTGCCTTCATGCAGAGGCATGCTCATCGCTGAAGAAGAAACGATGCGATCGTTCGGGGAAGCTGCCGAGCATTTCTGAGCCGCGTGAGCGTGGCAGCTCTAATCTTGCGCCCTGCATACCGGCTGATCATCAGCAAAAAAATTAATCGCGGTTCTATTTACATTCGTTGAGACTCGGCCAACGCTGGCACACACTCCGACGTGACCTCCGTGTGTACGTGGGCATTGATTCTGTACGCTTGTACACTGACGCCGTTGGATGCGCAGCTCCGTGAATACGCATTTCACAGCACTACCTATATTAGAAACGAATTCTGCACTCATATACTGGCTAAGAGCTATTATTCACGGTCATATGCACGTCGTGAATATCGTGTATTACACTTTCTTCAAGAGGAGCATTTTGCTACCGTCAGCTCACAAATAGGCGCACGCAGCTTTCAAATGCACTAATTAGTGACTACGATGGTGTTATTTATTTCGTGACTAAATCATGTTGTATGAGTTTTCTTTTGCATTTTTTAAAACCGTTTCATACGACACTTTAACATTTATCCGCCGTAGGGAAAATCTCAACGTCGATAAAAATAAATTTCTCTCCGCGTGACAGAACATGACAGAATGTAGGTAAACATAATCGAAAAATCTGAAATTAATGATAATTAATTAATTTTGAGGGGTCTGCCTAGCAGGATGGATGCCCGTAGCCATTCCACCGCATTTCTCGTGTAGGGAGTAATAAAACCTGAGACGGAGCACGGGTTAGAGTCCTGCGTCGTTAGGAGGAAGGGAAGAAGCTTCCCTAATTGAATTAATCGACGAGTTAAGACGCGGCCTGCCTCCTCAATTTCAATTTATACCGGAAATATCGGCTTTCGTGATGAGCCAGCCAGGATTTTCAACGCGGTAACAGCTATGGCCTTAGCAACGCCCATGATGCTTTCTACACAAGCCATTGTTGCTATTGATTCAACCCGGGCGTCCTATTTATACTAGTTTACATAAGACATGCATTATACAGATCTAAATTATCCAAGCCTATGTTAAGCACCCTATATTATGTACACCTAAACAATACAGAACTATGTTTTGCGAATCACATTATTATATGTATGAAATCGCGTGCTGATGATAGAATGTAATTTTGTTTTCGTCAGTGAAGTGAAAGCCTTGATTTGTTAACCGCATTAAAGTGAAACTCAGTAAAATGAACAACCTGATGACTAATATATGTTCGTAATACTACAGATTTGCCTGGCCAGGCGGCTTTCATCGAATCGCTGATATTTTTTGTCTTTGTTTATTTTATATTGAGAATAAATATGATAATAAATTATTGAACCTGATATTTATTATTATTTAATATTATGTTTTCCTCAGTCACCAAAATTCTGGGTATAGATTTCACACCAAGGCATAACATAAAATCACAAACCAAGCTTAAATTCCATAAAACATGAGCCATATCGAATTAAACTTTTGAAGTCAGAAAGAAGAACTGAAGTTTTGGAGCGAATATTGGTCAGGATTCACACAAAGGCTGCAATAAACTCGTTTTATGGAGCTTGGGCTTCCGGAGGAGAGAAAATCTGCGATTTTAAAGCCGTGATTCTCTCCATTATTTGAAAAATCGAAGCACTTACAAAAATACTAAAGAATATCGCTGGAAAAAACAATGCTCTATTCTCCAACCTGTTCAGGAAATTGAAATGTTTGTTTTAGATTTTTCAGCCTGGAGGTACCGTAAATGGCTACGGTAATTGTATATAAAACAAGTATATGGAGTTAGAATATAAAGGTAAACAAACAGAGGAATTTTCTGCTGCGAAATGATTACAATAACTTCTAAATTTTTCAAGACGACGTCTGACGACCAGGTATTTGAAATTTTCCTTTAGAAATAGAAAGACATTGATTATTAGGAAGATGATATAACACATAAATTATAACGCTCATCTGTTAGAAATTCTGAAAAGTGAGTGCGTTAGCTTCATTTACGAATAATATTGATGCTAAAATACCAGACCTGCGGTGCATCGTTGATGGACTCAGCCAGCCCCACATTGGCCGCGAGGTTCTCCTTGTGGCTGAAAGAAGAAAAAACTCACCCTGGCAGCGAAGGATGTCTGTGGTTTCTCCATAAGGTCCCATAAGAACTTCTGGTATGGCGCACAAGCGCCGTCGCCGAAGTCCTCTTCTTCTCTTTGCTTGAGGGACTCTGCCTCCTTCCTCATCTCTTCGTGCACGTGCTCCTTTCTTTGATGGTACTTGTGCTGGCAGCATGACTCGAGGTACAGCTCATCGATACCCCAATACTCCAAGTCATCACTGAACGCCAACACACACATCTCTTCCACCAGGTGTAATTTACCAGTGCGGTAAAAATTTAAGATGGAGGAGAACGACCGAGGATGTCTGTCGAAGAAATACTCATTTTCTATGAGGGAATAATCATCACAAAGTTCCATGATGGCTTCATGCGTGTTGCATTCTCTTAGTCGGCCGAGTCTTGTGTGAGGAAGTCGCTCCAGCGTCCGCCACAGCACCTCGTGTCGGACTCCCCCGACGTTCAGCTGCACGCGTCTGTTCAGCGCCTAGGGGCGTAGGAACGTCACCATAACAACCTTCGCTTAAGTAATGGTTAGAGTCGTAACCGCTTCTGATTACTCGAATCAGACGTTGAGCCGGCTTTTACTTTTGTTTGGATAAGTGAGGCTGAACTAACTCGATCGGGTACACATTATCTTTAGTTAGGGGCGAATGGTATTCAATTGCTACTAAACATGATTAATGTGAGGCTAATTACAATCTATTTTTTCGTAAAATACTAAGCATTGCTTTAAGAGGACATCTTGTACATAAAACCTAGTCGGCACAAGATGAACTTGCCCAAATCATATCAATGAAACGAAATTATCAAACCTACATAAAAATGTGGCATGAGAAAATCGTTTCAATTCGTGTGAGTCAACTTTATGTCATGTGGCATTGTGGCAAGCTTGGGAAAGATGTTTACTAAACATGAGTGGGACAACATGATATGACACACCTGGAAGTGAATGATCTAAAAACATCAGTCTTTAAACACATTACACATTTTTCAACGCATGATCGTGAATCATGAGGGTGTAAACACATGACACACCTTTGAGCGCATGATCGTGCAACAAGAGGGTGTAAACACATGACACACTTTTGAGCGCATGATAGTGAAACATGATGGTGTAAACACATGACACACTTTTGAGCGCATGATAGTGAAACATGAGGTTGTCTAGAAGATGTAACGCACCTTTGAACGCATGATCATAAATGGCTCAGGGGGGAGGGAGACGATGGACCTGCTGTGCATCCCTGACATGGTGAACCTTCCCTCGAGGTCCTCCTCCATGTCCCCTTCCAGCCCCCGGTCAGGGAGCTCGTCCCCCCATCTCACCCCAATTGGGGGACACCCCACGTTTGGGGTGAGGTCATCCGTGGCACCGTCTCCTGTCATCCTTCCTTTTTCTTTTGCTCTGTGAACGATGCAAATGTTTCCTTATCTTCTTCTTGATGTGTCCTTCATTCTTTTCATAAACATTTCAGTCGGTTAACAGTCTCGCATTTATTTTTATTCGCTTTCTGATATCGTCTGAAACTTTGCATGTGTCTAATAAGTAAAATAAAATCAAAACTTTTAGTTGCATCTCTCATTAAGAATTTTTATGTTCTTAGCTGCAAACAGCCACAAACCTTTCACTATTCAGATATCTGAATGATTTCTAAGACAATTTCCTTTATTTTATTTTCATTCTTATTTTTGCACGTGTGAAAGCTTGCAATCACGCATCACTAAGCCATCACTTCACATGCATCACTTAACATCTCATTAAGATTCACCAACGAACAAGAGTTATTCTCTAATTCAAAATTCGTGAATTTGTCAATGATTTCGACGCGGTCGTAAGTCTAGTGATGATCTGTATTACGCGTATAACTGTTTAGCTTCACCGTATTGCGTCAATGTTTTCACGTTAAAGTCCATAAAACGAATAGTTTTATGCCGTTTCATTATGCGCGTTCGTCTCGCGAACGCGACTCTGGAAAAAATATGGCCGCTCGTCCTCTTCAAGTGGGGGTGGGTGAGGGCGACCCTTAGTCCCAAAAGTGGGACGAATCTTGACCCCAGACGTAAAACTTGGGCACCGCCGCTGCCTCTGCGGAAATAGAAGAACAGGCCAAGCTTTAGTGAGTGGCAATAGAGCTCGTCGTTACATTCTAATGAAGATACTACCTAACCTAACCTAACCTAACCTAACCTAACCTAACCTAACCTAACCTATAGCATCACAAGAGGAAGATCGTCACGAAAATATCACAAAGTTCAGTATCGCTTACTCATTTCTGCCGCAATCCCACTTACTGATTGTTGATAGAGTTTATGACCACTTACTGGGATCTGCTATTATAGCAGCACTTACTGGGCTCCGCCCCTTGTACAACCTACTGGTATATCACCAAGTCCCGCTAACTGTGTGCCGCTACAGTAAACTGTACTCTACTATTTACTGTACCAATCCGGCTCACTAGTTACAGTATCCTAAAGGTGTAGGTTGCCTGCTTATCAGGAGCTGTGTTGGGTATCAGAGCGAGGGGCCTAATGAGTAGACGGCCCTGATTACTAGGCGAGCGTCCGGCCTCATTAAGCCCTGCTGCCTTGCCGAATTAGCTACGCCTCACCTCACCCTGCCTCACCAAATCAGCTCAGCTTCACATCACCCTGCCTCACCAAATCAGCTCAGCTTCACCTCACCCTGCCTCACTAAATCAGCTCAGCCTCANTCACCAAATCTGCTCAGACTCTCATCACCCTGCCTCAACAAATCAGTTCAGCTTCACCTCACCCTGCCTCAATAAATCATCACAGCGACCAAAGCCTAAATCTACCGCATATAAGCACTCCCACTTCTTAATTTCTAGGGTTCGCTGTTTCACACACATGACTTAGGAATATTGTTCAAGCCATTATTGTCTTATTGAGACGCAGCAATGCTTCAGACAACAATTTTCGTAAAAATAAATTTGTATTAGCTACAACCTAATAGATTATAATTAGCGACACCTATAATATAAATCACTAAAGTTTGTAATATAGTAGTATGCAAATTTCCCGACACTGACTATCAGACAGCAAAGATTAAGCGCGACCAGCTTTGACGTGGTCATTAAATTTGTGCTAGCCGTCAGTTAAGCTGCTGATCCCGACTGGCGTACTGGTTCCTATCTTGTAAGATTATTGCTCCGACGCCAGGGTGAGTTATTGTGTGTGATAGTGGTGAAATTTAAATGCTTTGTGAAAAACTGTGATTTTAGTGAACATAATGATTTGTTATGCATAGGTATTTACTCTTGTTTACTGTTATAGGATCATGCGCTCTAGCTTTCTCTCCACGCATTGATTAACTTGGGACTCGTATCCGATTTGCAAATATTCGTTCAGGATATCTAATTTGTTAATTTGCTTAGTTCTAGTTTCGCATAAGTTGGTAAAGATCATTCTTTCTGCTTGTTCTGCTATAATTTTTTTCCTTTATACATTGAATTATGCTTGTCATTGGAGTTTCAATCCGTCTAGCCCAAGCCTTGCCCATTAAGCCAATAGGTGAGTGCTTTACAATTCCCAATCATCGGTGGACGTGACAAGACCATCCGAACTTTGGTGGTGACGCGACTGGTAATTGGGATATTTCCGGCTAGTTCGTCACACTGTTGACGATAATTGATATTTTTTATTAAGATGTAAGTGGGACCAAAAATTAAGTGCACAAGTGCCGAAAATTGAGTTGCTGGTAATGCATTTCCAGAGTGACGGAACTCCTCAAAGATAACGCTTGCTGAACCAAGATTAGGATGACTCCTCCTCTAGTAGCAATAGTTGAATAACACTGGTATAAATTATAATTTCATCTCATTAGTATTAACATCACTTATAATCTTCAATAATAATAGGAACGTATATTACTATACCTCTGGCTTGACAAAAATATCATGGTGCGAACATTACCTGTTCAATTTGCTTTAAATATGTGAATTTTTGATGGATTTGACGCCATACCCACCATGTTCGCGAATACCAGCAGTTTTGGATGACGTCATACTCTCCATATTTGTGTAAGCGAAACGAGTGGATGATGTCATGCCCTTTGCTCCAGTTTACAGCAATCATTGCTAGCCTTCAGGGCTTGAACCCTAACATTAACAATAAGCTCAATTTTCATTAAATGCGCGAGAGTATTTAGTCTTCAGCCCAAGAGTAATTCAGCCAGCAATTTACAATACAAATTCTGTTGCAGTGCAGCAGGAGGCACAGCAAACATACAGTGAATTAATTGCGCTCATGTCTCAGGTTCCATAAGGATGACTGTCGTTTCCGTCATTGCTTGACAAATCATGAACAATGTAGTCTCAGTGATCATATGAATTCACGTTGTTGTTACGTGTGTATAATATTACTTGCTGATATATAGCACCTAGTAGTTTATTTTACTCAAATTTCCTAGACATCTTGACATTTGGAATTTACGCTCAACTGAACGCACTTGAAACGAGGTGTTTCTATCGATAGATTGCAAAACAAAGAGAGCCATTAAAGAAATAAAAGAAGGGATATAAAAACTGCATCAGCAGCAGCTGCAGGCTTGAGTGCGGCAGCTGCATGCAGATGACACGGTTGCAGCGGTCGTAAAATTTCTACCCGACCACGTTGCCCAGCCTGCCTGCCACGTTGCCCAGCCTGCCTGCCACGTTGCCCAGCCTGCCTGCCACGTTGCCCAGCCTGCCTGCCACGTTGCCCAGCCTGCCTGCCACGTTGCCCAGCCTNTCAGATGATGTGCTCAGATGATGTGCTCAGATGATGTGCTCAGATGATGTGCTCAGATGATGTGCTCAGATGATGTGCTCAGATGATGTGCTCAGATGATGTGCTCAGATGATGTGCTCAGATGATGTGCTCAGATGATGTGCTCAGATGATGTGCTCAGATGACGTGCTCAGATGATGTGATCAGATGACGTGCTCAGATGATGTGATCAGATGATGTGCTCGGATGATGTGCTCAGATGACGCTATCACTGCATGGATGTGCTCAGATGATGTGCTCAGATGTTTAGCGAAACTAATGCATTAAAAAATTTATTTAAAGTTGAATCACTGATGAAATGAGCACAATAAATCAATTATTTAAAAACCAAATTGTACTGAAGAGCGAGTTGCATATTAATGAGATTTGCATATTAATGTGAGCTACAGTTCGATAACGCAATATATAATCGAATAAAATAAGCAAACCACTTTTGTGGTTTGCTTATTCCTTAAGCAATATTAAGCTAGCAATATTCGTTATAACTTTTGTCCATTCATAACAATTTAAAAATATTAGCGGATGGCTGCGTATTTCCGTCCGAAGCAACAACTGGCACGTCGGGTTTTCTCATGCCAACCCTACCCATGCCAACCCTACCCATGCCAACCCTACCCATGCCAACCCTACCCATATGTCAACCCTACCCATGTAAACCCTTCACCAGCATCACGAGTTGCAAACATTTTCTAGACTATCATCGGACGAATGCATCTACTGGCAGCTCACCGGTAACGCTAGAAACATTTACAGACCATCGACAAACTCCAAAAGTCATCTACGCCAATATTATATGTCAAATAAGTGACATTAGTTCGTCTACTGGAACAGCTCGATAAGGCTATGTATTTTTGATATCTGAAGCTGACTATACTGCGCATGAAATTTATTTAAGCCTATGGCACTTCCATGAAAAGTTTAATGTTCGCCGTATTGATATACCATTTATTGAGCTAGACTCGCTTCACTGTTAACAATGCGAGAGAATACAGTCGACTTGAGCAAAAAGTTCACCTTTATCTAGCGCGTATCGATCATTTCTATCGATGTCACACCCTACCCGCTCAACTTCCATTCAGCTGCTGGAAGCTCCGTGTGCCTCCTAACTCCTTACAGATCGTAAACAAACGCCTTTGGCTTTAGGTATCTCGGATAATTTTCTGAATGTTATGTCTGATGCAAAGACACAGAATCAGTAGAGAAACTAATACCGTACATTCATTCCCATCCGTTGAATCGTCATGGTCAAGTCATCGCTGGATCGCTAGATCTCCCATAAGGAACCCAAGACCTTTGAGTTCGTTATAACAATCGTCAGAACAGAGATTAAGGAATGTCACTACAGGAAGTTTGTAGCGATATCGTATCTGGGCGTGACTGGCAAGCACCAGCGTGTAGTGACAGCCGCTCGATACTGCAGTGTGTATGACCAATGTAAGCAGTGTATGAGCACAGTAATATCAGTGTATCTGCAGTGTATCAGCAGGGTATCAGGAGAGTATTAACAGTATAATAGCAGAGCTAAATCTGTGGGGCAGCGCTATATTAAATGCTTTGACAGTGTATCAGGAAGGCATGAGCAGTGAGCATTAGAGTATCAGGAAGGCACAAGCAGTGAGCAGCAGAGTATCAGGAAGGCACGAGCAGTGAGCAGCAGAGTATCAGGAAGGCATGAGCAGTGAGCATTAGAGTATCAGGAAGGCACAAGCAGTGAGCAGCAGAGTATCAGGACTGTCTCTTATACACATCTAGATGTGTATAAGAGACAGCCTGCCNACAACCTCAGTCAGGTGTAGAGTAGCTAGCTACACGAGGGCTCTTTATTCCTGGTAACAACCTCAGTCAGGTGTAGAGTAGCTAGCTACACGAGGGCTCTTTATTCCTGGTAACAACCTCAGTCAGGTGTAGAGTAGCTAGCTACACGAGGGCTCTTTATTCCTGGTAACAACCTCAGTCAGGTGTAGAGTAGCTAGCTACACGAGGGCTCTTTATTCCTGGTAACAACCTCAGTCAGGTGTAGAGTAGCTAGCTACACGAGGGCTCTTTATTCCTGGTAACAACCTCAGTCAGGTGTAGAGTAGCTAGCTACACGAGGGCTCTTTATTCCTGGTAACAACCTCAGTCAGGTGTAGAGTAGCTAGCTACACGAGGGCTCTTTATTACTGGTAACAACCTCAGTCAGGTGTAGAGTAGCTAGCTACACGAAGGCGTAACGTACGTATAGGTGAGGGTGGAGGGACCGGTGCATACCTCATCCCACGACATCCGGTCACTGGCTCATGCCTAACCCTACTTCCGATTATAATATGTCAAGAGACGTGATCTAAGTTGGACAGTTATCTCCGCCAGGAGATTTATGATACGAAGTTACTGTTAAAAATGACAAATTTAGAAACGATCGTAGTTGGTTGAACCTGTTGCAACATTTAATATGCTTTATAACTTAATATATTGTAACCGGTTCAGAGCAACCACAATGTTTCCGTAATCACAAGCTGGCAAGTGAACGTAAGTGATCCGGTGATCGTAAGTTGCCCTGTGATCGTAAGTTGCTCCGTGATCGTAAGTTGCTCCATGATCGTAAGTTGCTCCATGATCGTAAGCTGCTCCATGATCGTAAGCTGCTCCATGATCGTAAGTTGCTCCATGATCGTAAGTTGCTCCAAGCTCCAGCCAAGGCAGAGCGCAGGCTGTGCTCGATCGCATCGACCACTGAGCGCTGGTCGATGTCCCCAGCCCTCGGCGCTGTACAAAGCCACGAGCCTTCAATTATTTGCACGCGATTGACGGAGTAATGTTTTCTGTCGAATGTTTTGTAGACCCTACAGCATGTAGACCCTCTGCAGCATGTAGGCCCTCTACAGCATGTAGACCCTCTGCAGCATGTAGACCCTCTGCAGCATGTAGACCTTCCACAGCATGTAGACCCTCTACAGCACGTAGACCCTCTACAGCACGTAGACCCTCTACAGCATGTAGACCCTCTACAGCATGTAGACCCTCTACAGCACGTAGACCCTCTACTGCATGTAGACCCTCTACAGCATGTAGACCCTCTACAGCACGTAGACCCTCTACAGCATGTAGACCTTCTACAGCACGTAGACCCTCTACAGCATGTAGACCCTCTACAGCATGTAGACCCTCTACAGCATGTAGACCTTCTACAGCATGTAGACCCTCTACAGCATGTAGACCCTCTACAGCATGTAGACCCTCTGCAGCATGTAGACCCTCTACAGCATGTAGACCCTCTGCAGCATGTAGAACCTCTACAGCATGTAGACCATCATACAGTTCCTATGGTATGTGGGGGTTAGGTTCGATTCAGCGCTACATATCAGGTACGAAGCTGCTGCGATCTGGCTAGAAAGTTGTGGTTTAGTTTTATGTATAAATCAGAACGCTTCTAGGCCGGCGACATGTGCTGTGGTGACTTAAGTGGCATGATGTTAGACCTTCTATAGCGTGTTGAGCGTCAATATCGTAGATATTTTATTGAATGCTGTGTGCCACTGTGTTATTGAAAATAATTTTAATGTTTCTATGTAACTTTCAATTTTTGAAACCCAGTCTAATCTATGATTCAATATTTTATGACTCGCGGTTCACTTCGATCGGGCTTTAATGGAACAAATTAAAACAGTGTAATTGATGTGATGGAATTTTAATACTATCAGTCAAGACCAAGTCCAACTTATTTTTTGATCCACCATAAAACAACCGACAACGCCAAAACGATTCTAAGACTAAGAACAAGCTTTCACCCATTAAGCCCCGTTCACATACCGCTGACCCAAATATGGTCGCATCCGCAGCTTAACATGGTCTCAAAGTAGAGAAGAATTCCATCAAAAATGCAAAGTTTAACTAAAAAATCTTATCACAAGTTCAGTGTTATTGTCGCACGTGCATTAAAATGCTGCTTCAGTCGAATCAGAACTCCGTGCTGACCACAGTGGGGCGGTGGATCAAAACTCCACCATGAGCTGGCGGTGCGAAACTTGCTCTGTAAAGATAGCAAGTAAAGTCGTGTTTGTAAACGTCGTTTGTTCCTATGAACTCATGCCAGGAGTTCGCGCCTTGTGTAGCCTTAAAACTAAATAAGTTATGGGTATTGTGATGCAGTGCCTGGTCGCGTGTCGATTACATTTCTTTGGTGAAGTTTAAATATGGACTACACTTGTTAATGATGAAATTATTAATTTATAACGACATTATTACTCGTTACTTCATCGAAGTTATTAATTGATAATTATGCAAAATTTGTACATCAGAAAAACTCATTTGTTAAACTTTTATTGACTTCAATATTATTGCAAAATTTCCGTACAACCCAATTTCAGTTCACCCTTCAATAGAAGTCACAATAAATGATGAAATAATTGTAATATTCCATTTATAAATATTGATCATAGACTTCACTGAAATAATCGAAATGATATTCATACAGTTAATTCCTTGTTCGTATATTATAGTTCATGTTTGTTGTCATGATGGTTCCCATGTAATTGGATGATTAACGCCATGTGCAGCCATGTTGTCGGCAGCAAACAAAAAAAAATATAACTCAATACTCACTGCAGTGAGTGACAGAGAGCGCATTTTCTCATCGACGAAAACGTGAATTCACGGAAGGACAGACAGACGGACATGGCGATCACAATAGTGCAATATTTCCATAAATGAGAAAATGCGCTAACAACTTCATGACTGCAGTTGAAATTCAACCGTCTGTGATCGTAGGTTCTGTAGCGGACACAAGTATGAACGAAGCGTCGGGAACGTGCAGGCGTTGCTGAAAATTCCCAGCGTTTGATGGTGAGGTGGTCGACGGAATGCATGGGACTGTGATGCCGACAGTATTTACGATTTTGGGAAAACTTAACGTTTCCCAGATGTTTTTATTTCTTTAAATCGCATGAGGATTAATTATTTATTATTATTTCTTAAAATTGCATGAGAATTATATGGTTTTAGCGCTGCCCTTTTTTCCTCATTTATTTTAAGACTTCAGCGTTAACCTTGAACCACATGTGCTTAAAGGTCTGGTGCGATCGTAAGTGGCAGGCTGGTCTTTATACCGCATCTAAAATTAATCCTATTGCTCCCCACGCTTTTAATGCACTATTCGATCTCATCCATCAATTTCAGACGGTATGCACTGAGCTAAGATCATCGTAAGAATTATTATCGCTCTGCCACCTCGTCTCAGACTTGTTCACACTTGTGACGCGGTATTTTTGGGCGTCCATATCGCCGGACAAGCAGTTGCCGGCCGTCGCAGGGCAGCGAGCGCTAGCTCCGAATTGCCGTACATTTTGGCGCGTATTTTCCGCTCAATTTTAAATCATAACGCAAAGCAAAGTAGTAACGTATTACATGCCTTCTGGAGCCCGATGCATTGTGAGAGAGCGTGACCGGACCAGAAAGAGAGAAAAGAGCTTACATGATATGAAACGAACGTTGCAATAAGATAAAGAGAACCTGTTTCGATAACGTACCTTTAAATCTTATAACACTCTAGACCTTCTCTCTACCATGAAGACCCTAACGCATGGTAGACCTTCTCTTTGCGCGGCCACTGTCATCACTCTTTGTCTACACCACACCACACTGAGTTGTAACCATTGGCACAAATCAGATCAGCTTTCTCGCGCACCTCGCCATTTCTAGAGCCATGTAAATATATTGAGGCGATGCATGCGTGTATATACGTTCGGGCCTTGGCAAGGTGAGAGCTGCGCGACCTCACTTCACGGAGTGCCAGTGCCAACTGAGGCATGGCTTCACCTGCACCAAACAAGCGGCAATTATCTGACCCCGGGTCATGTGGACCAGACCGTGACACGGTGCAGTGTCCGGGCCTGATGCCGGCGTTACCGTGACACGGTACAGTGTCCGGGCCTGATGCGTGCGTTACCGTGACACGGTGCAGTGTCCGGAGCTGCAGCAGCGGTACATACACTCGCAGCTGCAGCTGCACATACACTCGCAGCCGCAGCAGCTGCTCGAGCGCAGCTGCGGTCGTGACAGCTGCGGAAGCGCTTGACAATTTACAGCTAATTTAACGGTCACTTTAACGGCCTCCGAGAAATATGACCAGAGAACATCGTTTATAGTTGTTCTAGGCCGTATCCCGGCTCATGCCTAGGTGCTAGTCATACTATAGCTTGACGTTCCCAAAATTTCTTGTAATTTTCCATATAAGTAAAAGAGAATTTTCTCGCACCAATTGTTCATGTCGCGCCTACATTAATGTTGAAAAAACAATCCGTCCGTGTTTCCGACAATCCGTCTCAAACACTTGGATCATTACAGGTCAGGGTTCGAAGTTTGCGAGATGGTAGCGTCTTCCAAAATTTCAAAAGTTTTAAATCGATACTAAGTGTTTAAACAGTCGTAAGTACTTGAACGATCGTAAGTTCTGAGAAGATTGTAAATTTGGTGATGATCGGAAGTTCTCATATGATCAATAGTTCTAAAATGACGTTATAATACAAATCTCCCGACAACACAGATGTATATTAATTTTAAGTAATTAATTGAAAATGATTAATAAATTTAATTTAATAATTTACGCTGTCACCGAGCCGGCCAGTAATTAATTACTTCTGCCGCCTAAGAGCCACTAATTTGAATATGCTAATTTAATTGGTGCCTGAAGTTAATTGGTCCAGTGACCTCTCAAAACTAATGAATGGCAACCGTTTTTTTGGAGGCCCCTTCGTGTTGACTCAAATTTGTGACGTAATATTGGCGCAGAATTACGTCAACCCATCGTGTAGATTTTATCTTTGCCGTCAGCTCGCTGAAGGATTGGCTGCCACGACATTTATATTGATTGATAACGGGTTGACTGTGAAGAAGATGCCATGCACAGACCGTTTATAACACCTGAACTCACCAATGATTATTCAATTCTAGTCTTCATCTTCTTGCTCTCAATTTCATTCTTCTCTCCGTTGGTGCCACGAAATTTATTTACTAGGATGACGCCTCCATAAAATCCCTCGTAAATGAAGTAACCGCCTCAAAATAGACAAACCTTGTGAATCAGCATTTGTTGCAAAATAAAAATTTTTATCTGCAATTTCAAATAGTTTTGGCTTCGATCATTCTTTAGATTGTTAAGCGGTATAATATTTAGGCTCGCCTAAATGATGTACTAAAAATTTATTAATCATCGCCCGTACCGATGAAAATCCAACTTTAAAACCTAGAAGAGCTGTTTCGAATTTTATCTTTATGTCCGCTATACGTTACAGAAAGCAGCGTTGATTTTTCTGCAGAGATGACCGCGTTGATGGTATTTTTCATATATATTTATTTGAGGAGGCATAGGTGAGCGAAAGCTATATGGCATACACCAGTAAAAATTACAGCCTTATTGACTTCGACCGACTGCTGTCCAGTCATCGGCCATTCAATTGAATTTCCGTTGTTTATTACAAATGCAAAGACCGCCGTGTAAGATGGCAGCTTACGATGGTAGATGCGAGCGGGCAAATGTCAACCCAAGTAGACAAGCTACTATTTAGCCACCAAACCTCAGGTCCCATCAGTCTTCGGACGTTGAAATAATTTTGATTAGACGCTTTCTCAATAAGATTAGCCAGTCTCAACGTTATCAACTCTAAATTGAAAATTTTTTTTACGAAATAACTCATATTCAACATTATTTCAACTTCACATTACTAGAGGGTCTGGGCTTCAGGGCTTCATGAAACTAACTATTAAAGGGAAATCCCCTGGCCCATGTCGTCTTGCTACATTTAACATCATTTTTGCTACAGCTGCCGTTAAACAGTCCGCGTTCATGGAGCGCATAAAGTAGAAGCTAACGATTCTCGTCTTCTTGGCTCATTTGATGCGTGAAGTTACCGTAGACTTGGCCAATGGAAAACTTCGCGATGGAGAGACAAATGGTCCTCAGGATTTTATGCCTGGAATGGCTGGCTTGCCAAACTCGAATCTTCTTCCAAACTTTGGCCCTCAATTCAGAGGCCTGAAAACTATGATAAACTTAGGATCATGACAAACTTTAATGATTTAGCTCATTGTATCTTAAGACTCCATTACTAAGTAGTAGTAAAATAGACGAGAAATTTAAGCTTTTTTCAAAATTATCAGAACAATTTAAATAGACCACTGTACGTCAATATTTTAACCAATGGCAGTACATATGTACAATTTTTAAATATTGTTTTTACACGGTTGCTTAATGACCAGAGAATTCATTCATTTAAATTTTCAGGGTCGAACAATATTCTTCAGAAGACGTTAGTTGATCAAAATGCAGGTTTTATGAACTAATTTTAATTTATTAACGCCTTTTCGAATGTGACAACATTCATGTTCAAGTTACAGTATAGAAAGCATTTAATACAGAAATTTTGGTGAAAATAAGCACATGATGCACGTAAATATGACACAATACTAAAAATTGGAACCGTGAAAATAACTCCTAAACAATCTCAAAGTTCAGAATATCCGGTGGTTTTAAGATTGATAGCTAGAATCCAATCCGTAGAGATGAGGGCTCAGTTATCGTCGGTCGGATGATGTCGGCCACTGCAAGATGACGATGCTTGTGGGTTTCTGAAGCACAGTGCAAGTGACAGTCTAGTTGAGTTTGACGTTGTCGATGGTGTCACTGAACCTGTTGAATTCATCGCGGATATTGAGATGAAGTTACTCGCTTGTGATGCTTTGAGGCCTGGACTGGTTGCGAGCTTGTCTCAGGTGGCAGGATAAACGGCTGCTCAATGTCGTAGTAATTACTCAAATTACTCCATTGTAGTTCAAATTATGAAGAATTCTACGTCCTTCTTCCACTAAAATTTCGGTATTCAATACTTCCTATAACTTGAAAATGAAAGTTGTCACATTCAAAACTTCATTAACAAATTAAAATTACTTCCTTGAACCTGCATTTTGATCAACCATCGTCATCTGCAGAATATTATTCGATCCTGATAATTTAAATCACTGAAGAAATCTCTGGTCATTAAGCACCCGTGCTTAAGCAAGCTAATTCTGCCATCTTATACTAATTTCTTAAATCTGCATTACATTGCGGTCAGTTAAATAACTATTGATACCGTACCTTCATGTGCTTGCAGCTTGTGAATATCATGCGCAGGATATATACGAAATTGAAAGCATTCTTCACAAATATCCTCAAATGCCACGAAGAAACATAAGATCGCAACCTATCAAGGTATTTGGAATCTAGGCATTAACGTGCTGCAAATGTTTCAATTTTGTAAAATGATAAAGAAAATACATAAATCATTGCAAACTGTATTACGTTAGAATGTGTTTTTTATGTGTGTGTGAATGTGTGTATGTCCTGCAATGACGATCAAAAAGCAGAACTCGACCCTGGACTACATAACCTTAAGTGCACCATGCTTATCTTGTAAAGCATCATGAGTGTTTTTTTAAGAGAAAATGAAGCTAAAATTGCAGCAATTCTAATGATGAATTTCATAATACAAAAGAATAAATTCAATCAGTCATGAATTTTAGCTTCTACTATGATTTTCATTTACGTCAAAAGTTAATTTATTTCAAAATGAATAATGATATATTAAAATATTGTAAAAAATGTTAGCGAGCCGTATCATTAGCGTATCATTCAGTGAAGAAAACTTTTAGTGATTGAGGTTTCATCAAATTAAAGAATAAATTCGGAAACTCTGAGGCGAATATTATAGTGTTATTTCTATGCTGAATTATAACATCAATGTTGTGTGAATGGTATACAGTGTAACTGTACAGAACCCAGGAGACTTCATCATCATGCTACACGATTCCCTCCATACCACAAAGTAACCGAATGCTCTCACCGTAAAATTTTCATTAGAGTATAGCACAGCATTAAATAAGAAATTATCTGTACCTTTTGGCTACAAGGCCTCATGACTTATTCGATATTCGTACATAATATATTGCGGAGAATAGATATTCCAGTGCATATATCAGTGTCACATTTTCAGACTGGGTGTTATTATTCCAAAATAAATGTGATATGTATTTCCAACCTTTAGCGACTAATTATATATTTACTGATATTTTCAGTAAAAAACATGAAGACATGATTTATGTTAGAATTCTTCGTGTAATAATATACTCAAGTCGTTGTGTGTCATTCAAGGTTTGAATGCCCTTGAGCCATTAATTGAGACTCTTTGAGACTTTATAATTAAAGTGCTCTCAATTTATAAGCTTTAGTTTGCTTTTGTTTCTTTATTCATATGTACCTATCATCCTTTCTCTATAAAAGCTTGTACCGGCGGTGATCTATAACTTGCAGTTTACTCTAGTCGGAGTAGAGTAAACATTTTTAAACCGTGCTTAGTGCTTCAGTATTTCAATGTAGGTATCGATTTCTTAAGAGGTTTCTTCTCATTTATGCAACATTAATGATCAATAGAATCTACGTGTTTTCAATACCAATTCGTTTCCTACAATATTTTCAACCATGTAGAAAGTTAGATAGGGAAGTTGCCTTAGGCCGTTGCCCCAGCGACCACTAGATCTTCGATCTTGAAGTCGCTTTTCTATTCGAAAATTTAACCTACACTCTGTAGTGTTCAAAGAAATTACTCTGACGAACGTTGGAAACTTTTTACAAGGCCTTGCCAAGTCACTTATACATTCTAGCCCTTTATTTTGTCCAGTGTATTCATAACAGTGTCAATTTTAGAGCTGGGAGCAAAGTTGCGTGTTTTCGTTTGAGTGTCGGTGGTGTTTGTGGCGATGCAGTGAACACGACAGGAAGGGTTACACTCCGTGTCACGCCAGGCATCAATTATTCAGGTCGGTATTGACGAACTCACTTGTGCTGCTGGAACTTCCGTGCCCTCTAAGTGGGTCTGTCGTGCTGCTGTTCACTTCGTTCAGGGTGGGGCCGTTGATGGGGTTTTGGAATAGGTATGTGCTGGTCCATCATCAACCAGTTTGCCACCCCACCCATTTAAATCAAGTTGTATAACTGGTTTCAAATGAAGTTGATGCCAACAACGACGCCTCTGTAATCGTTGATGAAGGGATTAATGGTGTGGTTATTGTTGATGTCATTGATTGCTATCAGGAATGGCCGGGCTCCATCGAGCGAGGCAAGAATATTCAGTGAACTTCATTATTGAGGATCATAATTTTTTTCTAAGCAAGAGAAAGAAAATTTACAGTACAAAAAGCAAGTGGGGTCTTGCCCAGAATCATTAAATTAGAATAAATATACGGTCTAACCTAATTGTGTCTATTACCAACAAAATGCAAACATCTGTGGTGTTCAAAACTGGGCTTTGGTTCAAGACTCTCAAGATAGCTTTAGAAATGAAAAAAAAAACAGTCGGTACACGTGTTATCGTGAGAAGGTCAGGAAGGTCAGTCAAGGTTCTAACCGATTAATCTCACTGGATATTGAGGACACTTTGAATAGAGCACTAAAGGCAGTACGGTGCTGCTTCCGGGAGGCTTTGTTATCTTGCTGCAACATTCGGCAACTATGGTTTTGGTTTACTTCTTGTGGTTTTGCTGCCACTCACATGCCTGCCTTACTGCCGCAGCGATCATTATCATAGAACTGGTTGCTGTGGTTTTTGCTGTTCAATGGTCTTACATGATGTCACAGCAAAGAATAACAATAATAAATTTGACACAAGTTTTGTTAACTTGAATCCCTGACTTGACTGCGCTGGAACCTTTGATGGTGATGGGCGTTTTTGTTTATATCGATTTACTGTCAATGCAATCTGATGTCGATGCTGTTGAATCATTTTTAATTGCTGTTGATACATCCCTGGTGATAGTTTACATGATCACGTTAGTGTGGTTGTGGCTATAGTGTGGCTGAGGTCATCACCAGGGAGGTGATTTTGTTTGGCTCCACCAACCTCACCGCATCAATCTCGACGGCTTACAGGACCAAGGAGAGGAAACAACAACATCCGCGTTAGAGAAAAAAAAACATTGTGAGTCGGTCAGTGTTTGATGGTCGGCCTGCCAATGAACGACAACTCATTATGCGATAAAAGGCAGATTTCATACCAATTCACTGCCCCTGGCATGTTGAATGATGATTTCACATGAAATAATGAACTTCCAATTCGACATTTTAACATTCGGCATCTAATAACTACTTGTATCTAGTAAATTTATATCTAATAGCCTCGTGTGCTGGTGTGCGTTGTGAGAATTGCACGTAATGAAGAAGAGAGCGTTTTTCCCACCCGAGGTCATTAGGGTTAAAAAGCCCGCCCCCTTTTTTTGCTCCGTCCGCTATCCGTATTCGTCATCCTGGCATCCTATTTTTAATGCTACCTTATTATTAATTTATTTTATTATTAAAATAATAAGTTAATCTATTAATTGTTAATTTAGTAACACATCCGATGAATTTAAAAGATTGACTGTAATTTCCACTTGGTTCGGTGGCTGATCGCTGGCCAGCGATGGGGCGGCTATAATTAATAGTTAAAGTTGCTCTCTAGCTCGCCTCGACTTGACCTTTGGTGCCGGCATGTCACCCGCCTCGCTCTCTTAGCTGCGCGTGCTTGCATCCACCGTCCCACATACGATACGTATATGCCTTATATCCTCTTGGATTTTTTGGAAAAACTAGGAGGTATGTATGTTTCTTTTTTAACGGCATTTAATAGAACTTGTTTGGGGGAACATTTTTGATAACAAAAAGTTTCCAGATAAGTGCCTGGAAGATGTATTTTTTCTCGTGTTGCAGTAGTTTGATGTAACGCTATGACATTTGTACGTGCGCTATTAAGAACATAACTTGGCGTTACGATTCCAAAATTGTTAGTTTAAATTCAAATCTGCCGATTTATTTCGATGACAAAACTAACGTAATTGTAAAGCCGATGAAAATCACATTCCTTACTGAAATGAAAGCAATTTCTGGTAGGGGTGAAGATGGAACATAAGATTGTCACAGAAATGCCGAGCATCGTGTTCGCTCGCGGGATAATCTCTCATTGCACCGGAATCATTCAGAGAATAAGTGTTGGTTACTCATATTTTTACTTTAGTGATTATTAGGTTAGAATGTTGGTTATTAAGTCGGTATAAGTTATTTATCAATTTTTTTCACGCGTTGATTTTTAGATTTGTGGGTGTATTATTCTGTTAATGTGAATATTTCATCCGACAAACCAATATAAAAATATATCAATGAAGATTTTATTCGTCTCGATCTTATAAACATTTATTTTATTAGATTCTATTCGTGGAGTTTTTAGGTTCAGTTGGAATTACATGAAATGAAATATTGATAATATGTCAATTTTAGTCCAATATGAAATGGAGGACCAAAGACTAAATTAGACGACCTAAAAAAAGTAAGCCAAGCATTAAGTAAGCCATTAGTATGTCGCCGCAACTAAGCCCCGAATATGAAGCTCTTCAGAAGATGTGTGCAATGTATTCCTTATGTCGATGTATTCATAGTTACAGCCGACACTATGACGTCCTTATTAAGGTGCCCCTTACGTAACAGTCCTTATGTTACGCAGTTAACATCGTAATCAATCTAATATAAAGCGTATATTTTTTTATTCAAATACTGTGAGTAGGATTCCGAAGTGTCAAGTCCTACAAAGATTGTAATGTAGGATGTATTGTTTGTGATGAGCAGGTAGGATGACGAGCGTGACGGGCTGATGGATTCGTCGTCGCTGCTCCGAGGATCCGCCGGTGAGGAAAATTCGGAAGTAGCGGAACCGGCAGCAAGCAACAGTGTGCTCAGTGGCGGGCCTGTATTGATCCACCTCCTCCTCCACCTCCATCTCCTCCACCTCCTCCACCTCCTCCACCTCCACCTCCACCTCCTCATCCTCCACCTCCACCGTCTCCACATCCTCCTCCACCTCCTCCACCACCTCCTCATCTACCTCCACCTCCTCCACCTCCTCCACATCCTCCTCCACCTCCTCGTCCTCCTCCACCTCCTCCACCTCCTCCACCTCCTCGTCCTCCTCACGCTCCAACTCCAATTACCTCCACCTCCTCCACCTCCTCCACCTCCACCTCCTCCACATCCTCCTCCGCATCCTCCTCCACCTCTACCTCCTCCATCTCTACCTCCTCCACCTCTACCTCCTCCACCTCTACCTCCTCCACCTCTACCTCCTTCACCTCTACCTCCTCCACCTCTAACCACCACAAGCACCACCGCCACAAACACCTCTATCACCCTGTATTCAGTGCCAATGATGTTATTGATGCCACTCCAGTAAGGACGCGTTGCTTTACATGTACCACCGAAAATGTCGAGATCCTCTTTCATGCACTGCCCTTTTCGCGTAATGCTTTCATAACGTAATGCCTTTTAGGGTACTGCTTTTTCACGTATTGCCTTTTTCAATGCGCAGCGTTTTTGTGTACTGCATTTTCAATGCACTGCCTTTTACGCGTACGGCCTTTTCAATGCACTGCCTTTTACGCGTATTGCCTTTTCAATGCACCGCCTTTTTTTACTGCATTTTCAATGCACGGCCTTTTGCGCGTTCTGCCTTTTCAATGCACTTACTTTTTGGCGTACTGCCTTCTTACTGCACTGCCTTTTTTGCGTACTGATTTCTTAATGCCCTGGCTTTTTCACGCAGCACCTTCACTATAACACTATACGTGATGTCTCATGTCACCCTTGCTGCTGCTGATTATAACCTGACACCGAGTGACGCTGGGCTACTAAGGATTACCTTTCATTATTGCCTTTCAGCAGAATTGATTCATATCCTTTACCGGCCTATTGAGCCTATTATTATCCGCTTCCTATGTATGAAGATTTCAATCTCTGTCTTTGATGTGCTGGATATAAGTATTTTTCCTGACACTAGGATTTACGATGAGCATTTTATCAAGATTGCTGTTGAGTTATGTTCAAAACTTACAATTCTCCTTTCATTGGAAGCTTTAATTCATCGGGATGATGCTTTAATAATAATATAAGATTTAATTCATCGTGATGTATAGAGTAAAATGTTTAGAAAGATGCAATGGAGAAAAGATTCCTGCGAAATGCCTGGAGGGAAATGTTTGCTGTGAAATTCTTAAAAGGAAATGTTTGTTGTGAAATGCTTGAAGGAAAATATTTGTCGCAAAATGCTTAAGGGGAATCGTTCGCTGAAAATTCTTAAAGGAAAATGTATGCATTGACTAATTGAAGGGATGGGTTTGCTGTGATAAGTTTGAAGAGAAGTGTGTGCAATGAGTAATTACAGAGATATATGTAGATGCTGCGAAATTTTTGTAAATAATAGTTTACAGAAAAGTGCTTGAATAATGGGTTCGAAGGGGAGTATTTGAATAAAAGTGTTTGTTAAAGGGATGTCTGCGTACTGAAATGCTTGATGGGAAATACCTGCTAAGAAGTTTTATTTAAAGAGGAATATTTGCAGAAAAATATTGTTTGAGAAGGATTTACAGTAAATTGTAATGAAAAAATTATTTAAATTGAATTAAAATGAAGTGTTAGGAGGGAAGTATTTGGATTAAAGTTCCATGTGTGATGTATAAAGTAGCAATACAAATGCACCCGCGGTCATCACTCTGATGAGTCATGGCGTGAGTCACTCTAATGAAGGACCAGTCGCCCCAGAGCTTCCAGCACTCACTCGGCTGCGTGAGAGCTAAGCCTTACATTTCATGAATTGTAAAAAAAATCCCGTAATTTAATTCATTCTTAAAATTCTTTTTCATGTATAAAAACATCGAGAAATTATCTAACTACCTTGCAAGAGTGATTTGGAAATATTACGTAACCTGAGAGGACCGGTTACTTGTAGCAGTAATGCATGTATGATACGATGACTTACAAATACGAAATATTCAACATAACACCGACTAGCACCGGCGTGATGATGAGAATCTCGTAAAGAATAATTGGCAGACGAGAATGAAAAGAGAATTTGCGACTCTGGTGTCATCCGATTTCTGCGAATTAACGAGCAATAATGAGACAAACACCACTTTTTTAGCGAGCAAGTAGACGGCAACAGCACGATAGAAGTTATCGGTGGCGCGCTCGGGATCAAAATTTTACGTATTGCCTTCTTGTGACAGTTACGAGAAAAATTCATGTCCAGGAACACTCAACCTTTGTGGCACCGACTTACCGGTAGGATTTTTGATGGAGAGTTTATTGGATCTGATTACTGCAAATCTACCGCGGCATAGACAGCAGACAGCAACACTATCATGACAGGTTTACAGACCAAGCCTGCTTTCCTGCAGGAGCGTCAACCAATGCAGCTATGGGACCAGTTTTCATTATGATTCACATGAAATTATATTCAACTGTCCGGGTAACACGTTATAGTTCTTTAACCAAGACATTTTCTAACATTCAACTCAGGCATCGTGGCGAGTGAACTTATCAACAATAGTCTCTGTGTTTACAAATCGCGGTAGTGAACCTATCATTTCGTGTAAATCCGTAAATAATCCCTTTTCATTCTCTTAATCGGTGCAAGCTCAGTCCAACTTTTTTATAAACATTGAGCATTGAATTCTGCAGATTTTGTTACTAGTTAAACATGAATAGGATTTTTATAGAACTACATTGTAGTCTCAGGATAAGGTCTCTGATTTACTCGGTTAAAAATCTCAATCTTTTGAAATTCTAACACATAAAACGACTTATTTTGGTTGAATAATAACATGGGACTCTCTTAAATAGCAGGGAAATCAAGATCTTTTATCATGCGAGTGAGAGATCTTAGTACGACTTTGGGAAAAATATTCTGGTAAAATTTAGCTTCACGAGTTGCGTTGCTCCGTTTAAAAACGATGACTGTCTAATTGTCTCAGCTTGTGCCACCAGTGCGGTATGATACTTGCATTACAGTATTTTTTCTGGTTTTCGTTTTGAACATTATTAGTATATTTACAGATATAAATTTCTTTGAGAATTTTTGCTGCTGCACAAGTTCCTGTGGTGCATTTAGTTATAACATTTGAGTTGCTCATTAACATGTCTGAATGAATGGGTTTTACGTTCTGTGTGCAAATTTTCTGTCAGCACCAACACACATTATATTTTAGATGACAAGATTTTTTGTTAGCTTGCTTGGAGCCTCCGTTGGTAAGAGAAGGCAAATGTAGCGAATGAGCTAATGAAGTTGTCACTATTTTATTTTTTTTTTTTGTGGTCTTGCGTCGGATTGTCATATATGCTTCCAGGAGACATTGCAAGTCTGAATAACGGCTAGTACATCACCACTAATATTACGAAATTTATGTTAAAATAACTCGAGCATATTTAAGAACTAACATGCGATCTATTCAATAATGCATGTCAATTCAGACTCCCGGACCGACAGTTTGATTGATGCCATAGAAACCTATGCTGGACTGACGCTAGATCAGCTCAGGCAGGAAATATATCAGCCAGAACAGCAGCTAAATAGGCTGAGACAGCAGCTAGATCAACCGACCCTGCAGCTAGATCAGCCGACAATGCAGCTAGATAAGCCGATACTGCAGCTAGATAAGCCTATACTGCAGCTAGATAAGCCGATACTGCAGCTAGTCTAGCTAGATAAGCCGATACTGCAGCTAGATAAGCCGATACTGCAGCTAGATAAGGCGATACTGCAGCTAGATAAGCCGATACTGCAGCTAGATAAGCCGATACTGCAGCTAGATCAGCCGACACAGCAGCTAGATCAGCCGATACTGCAGCTAGATAAGCCGATACTGCAGCTAGATAAGCCGACACAGCAGCTAGATCAGCCGACACAGCAGCTAGATCAGCCGACACAGCAGCTAGATCAGCCGACACAGCAGCTAGATCAGCCGATACTGCAGCTAGATCACCCTAGATATCATGAAGATTGGACAGTGGGGAAGGCGATAGGCATAGAATTGCCCAAAGTTGGATGAGAACTAATCAGTTATTCAAGTATTTGTCATGAGCATATATTAGAAGTGAATAAAAATGACCTAATATATATATTCAATAAATTTTTTGTCACCTGCATTGGAATGTGTGTATAAATTTGGATGCCACAGAGAAGTTTCTGCTAAATCACTGCATCAGTTAGCTTTTCTGGAATTACTAGCGCAAAAAAATAATAGTTGTTTTCACGAATAGTAGAATAGTGGTTGATGTCATGAATAACAGAATAATAGTTTATATCATGAATATTAAGATAATTGTTGATATCACGAATATTATGATAATGGTTGATATCATGAATATTAATATAATAGTTGATATCATATATATTAGGATAATAGATGATATCATAAATATTAATCATGAATATTAGAATAAAACTTTGTCATGAATATTACAACAATAGACGTTATGAATATTATAATAATAAACGCCATGAATATTATAAAGCCCACATGAGGGCGACGCAGTGCGGTTGCTACGGCGGTGGTGACGCACGAGGCGCGTCGTGAGGCGGCGTCTTGCGTTGCCATGGCGCCGAGCCTGCGAGAGGATCAATTCCAGCCCGTACTGTACCTGCAGATACTGTACCTGCAGATACTGTATCTGCAGATACTGTACCTGCAGATACTGTACCTGCAGATACTGTACCTGCAGATACTGTACCTGCAGATACTGTACCTGCAGATACTGTACCTGCTGATACTGTACCTGCTGATACTGTACCTGCAGATACTGTACCTGCAGATACTGTACCTGCAGATACTGTACCTGCAGTGAAGCAATATGGTTTTAGGAATGTAACCTCAGAAGCGAGGTTTGCTGAAACAAAATATTTGGGAATCTTCAGAGACCAAAATGAACATAAATGTGAAGGATCTTACATTTTAAAGTGAAATCTACTTACTATATTAAATGCCATTACATATCATGTAAGTTAAGTGCGATGGAGCAAGCTAATTTTCAGTTAAATTTATTACCGTTTTAAGAGCGACATCAAGCCATGTGCTTTTTTATATCTGATCGCATTGTTGCAAATGGCGGTAAAACATATTTATTTCAGAGTGAAGTTTGATATATTAAAAGGGAATATATGCTTTTTATAAACTAGATAACTCATCAACTTGAAGGTTTATACCAGTAGCGCTCCAAGGTGCTGATGCATATCTATACCGTACCTTGCTATTGATACATATCAGCATTGTCTCATAATGTCGTCAGCATTGCCAGGCAATCGCGTCTGCATTGCCTGATGTTGGCATCAGCATTGCCTGGCAATCGCGTTAGCATTGCCTGATGATGGCGTCAGCATTGCCTGATGATGGCGTCAGCATTGCCTGATGATGGCGTCAGCATTGCCTGATGATGGCGTCAGCATTGCCTGATGATGGCGTCAGCATTACCTGATGATGGCGTCAGCATTGCCTGATGATGGCGTCAGCATTGCCTGATGATGGCGTCAGCATTGCCTGATGATGGCATCAGCATTGCCTGATGATGGCGTCAGCATTGCCTGATGATGGCGTCAGCATTGCCTGATGATGGCGCTACCTTAATGCGCTGGCCGGGCCAGTGAATTAATTTCAATACCCAAAAATCGAACGGTTCATTTGGGTGTGAACCTCCGACCAGTGCTCAGTTGAGAGTTTTTTTTTAATATTTTAAAATCTTCTTCAAGGCTGCATTGACCGGTCCTTACTGAAAGCTTTTAACGAGGATTAAGCTGGATACCAAACCAGTTCCCTCTTGTGCTTCAGAAACCAGTCTGCTCATTCAATTATATTAAATAATTTATCAATCTCTCATGTATTCGTCACTCTCTTTCACAATACCTCACTCTCTTTGCTCTCCACCATCCTTCTTCTCAGTCTCCTTCACGCTCACTCACTGTCCCTCACTCTTCCTCCCTCACATTCACTCTCTCTTGAGCTTGCTCACTTCACATCTTTGCACTCCAACGCTCTCCCTCTCTCCTTCTCTCTCGCTAATTCCGCCGCTCTCTCTCAAGTCTTCCTTGCTGTTATCACTCTCCCCCACGCTCTCTCTCTCGATCCCTCTAACTTGCACACTCACTCTTACTAAATAACCCTTCTTTCCCGCGCTCTCTTATGCTCTCGCTCATCTCTTCCTCTCTCAGAGCACTCACCCCTGACCTTCTCGCTGGGCACAAAGCCTCTCGATTACGCTCTCTCACTCTCTCTCTCTCTCTCACTATTTCTCAAACTCTCTCACTCTATCTAACTCTCTCTCTCCCCCTCATCTGTTTCATGCTGCCCCTCAATCTCTCTCTCTTCCCCCTCCCCCTCTATGCTTCGATCGAGCTCTAAATTCAGGCTTGGCATCCCCCAGCCAGTAACCCAATTACAAATATAACCGACGTAGGAGCCGCATCAGACTGGGCCAATCTCCTACTGTAGCTTCCGGTATACCAGCAATAATTTTCACGAGGGTTCAACATTTGCCTCTCCTCTGTATAGTTTTTGTTAACCCTCGTCGATAGCCAAGTCATTTGTTGTCAGAATTTTGACTTTCAGGATTTAGCTACTCTAGTTTCTCTGTTTTAATATCATAGTCTTATGATTACATGCACGACAATTGTAGTACGTAGCCCCTTGTGTAACCATTGTCGTGGATTTGGAGCGTGAACTAATTTGTTCTGCTGCGTTAGAAAAACGACTATAAGAATAATTTGTTCCAATTTTTTATTATATGAAATTTAATTAGTGTGTGTTAAATAATGCAAATTTGAAATGAAAACTTGCTAACCAGTTAATGTTAACCAGTTAATGTCACTTAACAAGTTTCATGAATAAGCGGTTATGTTTTTATGCTAAACAGTGAAGCTACATTTTCCTGGTTTAAAAAAAATCAAAGAGTCTTAGTTTCCTTCTTATTTGCTTTGAGTAGAGAGGAGCGCTTCCATTAATTATTAAAAATATTAATTTGGGTCAAGATTCAAATCTAAGAAGGATTTCATTTTCTAATTTATATCATACACACATTTTTAAATTACAAAGTTTAATTTAATTTTAGTGAACTTATAGAAATGATGAGAAATTTGCGAATGACTTCCAGGAATTCATGGAAGCTCACAAGTTTGGAGTACATTTTCGAGATATTATATAGATAAATAATATGTATGTAAAATATTTCAATGAACTTGGAGATCATAACAAATATGATTTATTATTTATATCAATGTGTTCGCAGATGTTAAAAAGTTTAAGTATTACTGCAATGAGTTTGGTGAAGATAACACATTAAAGGTTATTTCTATAAGTTTCATGAAAATAACAAGTTTGAGGGTAATTCCTATAAACTTTCACGAAACAACGAATTCAAGAATCATTGCCTAGATATAATAAGATCCCTGTCACTCTCAGACGACGTGTACATGATATAGAGTCATGTAGTGCACATTACGATTCAGTGTAGAAGCTTTTAATAATTTTTATTCTGTTTATTAGTTGTTGTAATTTTTTTATTAGTTTAAGAACATACGTATGTGAAAAAATATTTTTGAAATAAAAAGATGTGGAATTAGCTGCTCAGGAACGTTGTTTAAATGGCAGACGGAGACAGAGATGTGGAGAGCCGAGGAAAACAAGGAGATTAATGTAGAATTTTCTACAAGTAATATCAAGCTACGTTAATGTGAGAATAAAAGAAATTATTAAGTGAGAAAATGGAGGAATGTGAGAGGATAAGATTAAGTCAGATTAAAGGAGTAAGAAAATTTTATTTGGAGAGAGGAGAAGTAATATTGAGAGAAAAAATAAGACATTACGACAAAAATAAGAGAAAATTCTAATCAAGAAGAAGCGGTGAAGGTTCATGAGAAGAGAGGATGAGAATAAATAATAAGAGCGATGAGAAGGCAGACCAGGTGGAGCGGCCACCAGCCTATCAGCTTTAGCTTGCGTGGCGAGCGCGCCACTCCTTCTGTGTCACCTCTGGGCTGTGTTGTGCTGCTGTTATGTGCTGTACTGTCTTGTTTTCCTGCACTGTGCTGTGCCCCAGAACTGTAATGTTTTGTAGGGCTGTGTCGTGATAGACTTCAGTGTTGTGCTTCGCTGTAGGACGACGCTATACCGCGCTTTGTGCTGCTGCACCTGTCCTGTAGCATTGTCTGATATTTCATTTGTATTGATATTTTGTTTCACGATCTGATTACCTGTATCGCGCTGTTGCAGTGCAATGCTATGCCGCTGGACTGTTGATTGTTTTGACATGTTGTTGCGATTGACTTTTCTGCATTGTTCCTGTACTGTGACGTACTGCAGTACTTTCATGCATTGAAGCCTGTGATGTGCAGTGCTACTTAATATCGATGTTGTACTGGGATTCTCATAATACGCATCCCACTGCACCTACGTTATTCTAGCTTGTATTTTGCACATTGCTGCGATTTTACAAAGTGCCTAACGCTGTTCCGAATCTAAGATATTGTTATACTGTACAGCTGTGCCCCTGAGCTATATTCTCGCGATTAAAACTTTGTTTTTGTACTAAGCAGGACCATTGTGTAATATTTTGTGCTGAGTTTGGTTGTTCTTGATTACGTTTAACTGTGTAGCTGTCGTGCTGAGCTCGACTGCTGATGGTCTATTGCACTGAGTGATTGTCTGCTGCTACAAAACAGTTCTGTTGTATTGAACTTTTTACCGTCTCTTGTAACTGCAGCTGTGCTTGGTTACGCTGTTGCACCGCGACAACAATTGCGCTGCAAACAGTCATGTCGCGACTGTAGTACGTCCACACTGAACAGCCGTCAAGCTACTGTTGTACTGTGTTGCTCTAAACAGCTGCAGTGCTGCTGATGTGCATAAATCTGAGCAAATCATCTCCTGTCAGTGAATTTTCGTGCGATCTTCCCTGTTAATTTGATTTGTTGTGTTTTTAGCTCATTTTCTCATTTATGGAAAAAGCGCTATTGTGCTCGTCATGTCCGTCTGTCTGTCTGTCCGTCCGTCTGTACGTGACTTCCCGTTTTCGTCAACGAGAAAATGCGCTCGCTCTCTGTCACTCACTGCAGTGGGTACTGAGTTATATTTTTTGTGTTTTTCGGTCTATTTTTTTCAGCTCGTATTGTTGTTATTCGTGCTCGGGTGTGGAGTTTTGTGCTACTGTTGTGCTATTTTGTTCACCTGCTGTGCTGTCGTGGTGTATTGCGCTACTTTTATCTGCCATTTTTTGTGCTGCTGCTGTGATCTATTATGTTTAGTGCTGTTGTTCTCTGTTGTGGTTCGTATTGCTTCTCTGTGTTGCGCTGTGCTGAACAATATGTCCGCTCCACATGGGCAATATATAAGAGAAAGAGAATTTTCAAAACTGAACAAAGCCGCGGTTGCATTCTTCTCATGTCCATTTGATGGCTGATGGCCTTAGTTGCTCGCAAATTTTATTTTATTGCGTAGCCAACGAGCTGTCGCATGGCTTATGGGGAAAATACAGTGAAACTGCGACTGGTTATCATTGGCAGTGTATACCCGTTCGTTACGTCTCTAAAAATGCAAGATTTTGTATTTATTTATCATGTTTTTCTGTGATGCCCAGGCTGTAAGGGCTTTGATAAGAGCTTAGAGCAGCTATGAGGCCTGCTAAGTCATGTCTGATAGCGCTAGGTAGCAAGCCTCAAAATCTCTGCTGCATTATCAACGGCCAATCGTCGATTTATGTAGGGCTACCTAAAATACGGTCAGTGTTTCAAACCAATTAAAGGGAATATTCTCGCAACTTCAGTAATAAATACATAAAATAAGCATATTTTGTTCTAATTCTAATTAACATTTAATTTGTCAGCCTTTTTCAAAGCTCATAGATATTTCAGCAAAATATTTAATGTTAAAATGTGCTCAAATTTTAAAGGATAAAATGATAGTGGACAATATCCTAATTAAGCTATTCATTATGAAATACTATAATGGTTTAGTCTTTGATATTCTCTGTTTTCTGGTGGAGAAATACTTTTATGCTGTTAGCGGGTAATGTATAGAGTTCTTCTGTTAAAAATCCTGTAAGGAGATACTTGAATGTTAGGTACGATTTCCGTAGAGTTTATGAGGAGCCCAATATCAGGATTTAGGACCATGGAGGGTATTTGAATGTTTGTTGCAATTACCATAGTTTTTTTGTGGTTCGGTAAAGTCAATCATTTTAATACTGGTTAGAAATATAGTACATTTTTAGATTTTTGTCCAGCCCTCTTTCTTTATCAACAGTTTAACGCCGCGCTACAGGAAATAATGTCTACAATACACATTAATTTGTCAGGAATTTTTATTGTTAAAACTTACTATTTATTTACTATTGACATGAATTGCTCCATTTTCCAGACTGGCGTGAGCTTCTATCAAAGATGTTTTTTGATCAATATGCAATTCAACTGTCAAGATAATTTTTTCATATCACATATTAGAATATATGGAAATATGTGCACAGAGAATATCTCGCAAGAAGCCTGATTCGCAGCATCGAGAAAAGTAATAAGAAAATCATTAATAAGAAATATGCTCTGGTCTTCAATAAAACTTGCATAAGAGAATATGGCATACACATATTTGCCTATTTAATATTCCCAAAATTCTACACTTTTTATATAATGAAGACAAAAGCGAACCTATTAACCGCATAGACACTCATTACAGCGTCAAGAAAATGTAACGGCAATGCGGCAGCGAAGTTTTAGGCACCCCACTTGCCATTGATTGCGTTGGTTGAGGTGAACGACTTCTTCATTGAGCAGGTGGGCGCGCTGCTGTGAAGTCAGCGGCAATTCGGAAACATTTTTATTGTTATAATCCACTTAAATATTCAATATAACAAATTTTTTAATTTATTTAAACTAAACTGTATTAAATGTAATAGGAACACGGGTTAAATATTGTGGATTCAAGTCAGCCTTGTCAATTTCAGTCGATTTTTTTCAGGCAGCGACTTCTAATGGCATCGAGCATGGCAAGCCATTAGCGGCACGGTCATCGTTGACGCGATAGTTATCGATGTTCATTTGATGTTCACTTGATGTTCATTTGATGTTAACTTGATGTTCACTTGATGTTCGCTTGATGTTCACTTTATGTTCATTTGATGTTCATTTGATGTTCGATTGATGTTCATTTGATGTTCATTTGATGTTCATTTGATGTTCACTTGATGTTCATTTGATGTTCACTTGATGTTCACTTGAGGTTCACTTGATGTTCACTTGATGTTCACTTGATGTTCATTTGATGTTCATTTGATGTTCATTTGAGTTCGCACGCATTTTCTTACGGCGGTGAACTCGAGGCACTGATCAAGTGGTCGAAGTGAGCTACTCGACTGCATTAGTAAACTTTAATCAAGAACTCATAAGAAAAAGATGAGTTTAGAAGCGGCTGTGGGGGAACCATTTCCTGATGGTAAAATGTACTCGTTGACTGTATGAACAGTTTTGTTGGTTGAATACACTGTTCTAGCGGCTGGCTGACTGTGTATATTTAGCTGTTTCTTGTGGGCTAAATGTATTTCATTCGTGGTCATATGTGGACAGTTCATTTTGGTCTAATCAACTGGCCGTGGCAGGTACTTGAAACTCTTTATAAGCGAAATGTGTTGCGCAGTCTGTTTTTGTTAGTTGAAAAACCTAATTCTTGCCGGAGATTCTATGAATCATTTGCCGCTTGAAGTCTTTTCACGGTTCTGAGCAATGGAACAATATTCAGGTTAAAAGAAATTGCGAAAAAAAATTTGTATATAATTAGAATTCAGAGAAGAAATTTGTTAACTTCGAATTAGAAATTTAATTGCCAAAAGAATCAATGTCTTCCACTGAACCCAGTGACACAACCTGTTGTTCCAATAATGTCAGTCCCTCTAGTGACGCAAGTATTGTCAGGGCGCTAGTGATGCTAGAGTTCCACCTCATCCATTGGCGCGAGTATTGTCAGGGCGCTAGTGATGCTAGAGTTCCAGCTCATCCATTGGTGCGAGTATTGTCAGGGCGCTAGTGGTGCTAGAGTTCCACCTCATCCATTGGCGCAAGTACTGTCAGGGCGCTAGTGGTGCTAGCGTTCCAGCTCATCCATTGGCGCTAGTACTGTCAGGGCGCTAGTGGTGCTAGCGTTCCAGCTCATTCATTGGCGCGAGTATTGTCAGGGCGCTAGTGGTGCTAGCGTTCCAGCTCATCCATTGGCGCGAGTATTGTCAGGGCGCTAGTGGTGCTAGCGTTCCGGCTCATTCATTGGCGCGAGTATTGTCAGTAGCGCTAGTGGTGCTAGAGTTCCACCTCATCCATTGGCGCGAGCATTGTCAGGGCGCTAGTGGTGCTAGCGTTCCAGCTCATCCATTGGCGCGAGTATTGCCAGTCGTTAATACTAGCGTTTTAGCTGACTGTGTGTTAAGGATATTGCCAACAATCACGGACAGACCAGCAGCTCAATATCTGCATCTAAGACTGACACGCAAGCCTGTCTTCGCCGCTATTGATGTCAGAAATTCCAGCCTAGCCACATAAGCGGAATAAATGTATTCTTTGACTTCTCTTCAAAACAATAGCTGGGACGAGAAAAGTGCGTTTTTCAATTGTTCACGACTTACCTAAAAAGAGGTTTCATTAATTAGTGTGATTAGTAGGTTAATACTGAGAGTCACTTATAATCCACATCCATATTAGGTTAGCATATAATTATTCGGTTACAGGTGTAATCCTAAAGTTAAGGTAGAATGCAAGTTTGTTAAGCTAATTAAGATTTTCATGTTGTGACTTTATAGTGTGATCAATAAGCATAGGTGCCACATTCTTAAGGACTGCATTCGATGCCATAGATGTGAACAATATTTGTTAAACGTTCATCTAAAGATTATACATGGAAGACGTCGCAGTGTCTGTGTCTGATGCGTCAACCAGATGCGTGTCGCCCACGCGATTCTATCATTTATTCTTCACATACGAAGAATTAGCATGCGTCATCCACTCAACACCGAATTAGAAGCAAATTCATTGTCATTCATGCGGCCATATGTAAATCATTTGGTGATTTCAGTAGCAATTCTTTTCGAATGCAAATTACTAAACGTTCACTTGCATGCATATTCCCTCTCTCCATTGCAAGATTGGTGCGCCAGCCTGAAGACCATTCTTATTTTTATAATTGTTCTAGCTCCTTTTATTGAAAAAAATCCCGTTTTATTGTGAAAAGAAAGGTGGAGCCACTATAAACAAATTTGGATTTGTGAAATTTAAGCCTGCAAAAATTCTTGTCATTGTTTTCCGTGTATCGTTTTGGTAAATAATATTTTCTTGTCTATAATATGATTCTATTGGAAGATATATAGCTGTGCGTGGCTGACGAAAAAGATTTAAAGGGCTGTTGTAAGCCATGCATGGCTGATATAAGGTCATGTCTATCAAAGAAGGTGCGGTCGACTGATTGATAGCCTCGTGTGGCTGATTAACGGCTGCGTGTGACTAATCTAAAGCTATCAAAAGTAGTTTGTGGCTGACACGAGGTTACTTGTGCAGGCTGGCGGGTCGCAGGCTGAAGATCTCTTGCCAGGCTGGAGGTGAAGCACAGCCAAATGGTGGGAGACGTTCCAGGAGCGACGGGGGTGAGGTGGGGTGACGAAGGAGGTGTGGACGAGCGACTCCTGCAGGAAGAAGAGGATGGAGAAGACAAAGAAGACAGGGAAGGGCAGGTGCGCTTCTCGATGTCCAGGCTGCAGAGCAGATCCATCGTCTCCCTGCCACCGGAGCCCTTCATGATCATGCGTTCAAAGGTGGGTCATACCTCATGATCATGCGTTCAAAGGTAGGTCATACCTCATGATCATGCCTTCAATGGTGCGTTCATACTTTCCGTGCATGCATTTCAGTATGATTCATTTATTCGCGGAAGCACAGCGATATCCAAAAATACAACTGTCGCAGAATTTTTTGAACAACGATCACTATTTTTAAGCTGATGTTTTTTGAACTGGCAAACGAAAAGAATAGACTCATGGGTAGCGAGCAAGATTCACACGCTTAGCCTCTGTCAAATCGTAAACTGCCGCAAGCGCTTCAGTTCCCTGCAGACAGTAATTTTTTATGGAATATAATGAACCTATTTAAAACCTATTACTGGGAAACCTTTCGGCAAATAAAGGGCGATATTTCCATAATTAAGAACCGTTTCGCACACAACAAATGGTCTGTAGGGAGATTAACGTCCCTAACAAAATTCTAGGACCGCTTAGGGTTCGGCCGAATAGTTGTTACACTCGGCGCAGAGTCATTCTGGGTCTGCTTGGCCATCCGATCGTAATCAGTTTCTGGTCAGAATCTCCTTTCCGACTTTATAGTCACCTCAGAGTGTGAGAAGAGTAGGCCGAGCCGAGTCATACCGAGCTAAGCAACTGCCCAGAGGCTGCCCTTCAAACTCTGAGCCGAAGTGGACATATAGAAGCTGATTTACGTGCGGTCCGAGTCCTAGACGGTTCCCAATTCAGGGTTGCCACCAACTCAAAATTTTGATGGGGATGTTGTTGTTGATTAACGTTTCCATGTTCCTAGGCGCTGAACAGACGCGTGCAGCTGAACGTCGGGGGAGTGCGACACGAGGTGCTGTGGCGGACGCTGGAGCGACTTCCTCATACAAGACTCGGCAGACTAAGAGAATGCAACACGCATGAATCCATCATGGAACTTTGTGATGATTATTCCCTCATAGAAAATGAGTATTTCTTTGACAGACATCCTCGGTCGTTCTCCTCCATCTTAAATTTTTACCGCACTGGTAAATTACACCTGGTGGAAGAGATGTGTGTGTTGGCGTTCAGCGATGACCTGGAATACTGGGGTATCGATGAGCTGTACCTCGAGTCGTGCTGCCAGCACAAGTACCACCAAAGAAAGGAGCACGTGCACGAAGAGATGAGAAAGGAGGCAGAGTCCCTCAAGCAAAGAGAAGATGAGGACTTTGGCGACGGCGCTTGTGCGCCATACCAGAAGTTCTTGTGGGACCTCATGGAGAAACCACAGACTTCGTTCGCTTCCAGGGTGAGATTTCTACTTCGAGTGTCTTTCCCTTTAGTTGACCCTTCGTTGCAAATGTGCATTGTCTTCAACCAGGAGAAAAGTTTTGCTCCCAACATGAGCACTTCTCCGGAGTGAATGATTCTTGGCTAATTTAGTTCTTCACGGTCAGGTGAGTTCATAGCTACGTCCTTCGATGTTTTATGACAGTCAAGATTTTAGTCAAAATGAACCAAAACGTCTCTTTCGATCTCAGAAAAAGACCTTGAAAACCAATAGTATATGTCATTTGAAATCCTTACTTATTTATTTCAGAGCTGTATTATTCATACACAAAATTGCGTATGCTATTAGATGTCATTTATTTACCAATAAGGTACATGATAACTCCCTTGGCAGTTAAAGTTTCTCAACCTACTGTCTGCATGTGCAATCATAAATCATATTGGGTAACTACGTACTTTGTGGATTTATCATCAGCAAAAAATTTTACTTCATTAGCGTCTGATTTTCTACTGGTGTCGACAACAGCCCTAGAGTAACTCGAAGTTCTTCAATGAATTCTCTAACTCAGAAGTGGTAATTTTATTGTGGGTTTCCCGTGTCTTTAAGTGACTGCCAGTGGCAGTATTTGCAACGCAAAGGATTATGATTACTGCATTGATTATCCGCTTCTGACCATCGTTATTTCCTTCCGGGATATCTCTTCCAAGACTTTCTTCTGCTTTCTTCACTTCAAACTAATCGCCTTGATGTAACCTCGAACATTGCTGTATTTCAATGCATTGGGCCATACTAAGTTTACATTTTTGTGGTAGTTCCTTCTTTTTCCTGTCGTAATACCTTGTAATTCTTGGCAATCTTTCGTCATCTTTTTAATCTCACGTGACGCCAGCTAATTCCACATTTCGGTCACATCGTTTATACTGAGTTAATTGAATACCCTGGCAGGCGAATGCTCGAGATAATGAAAATATTTCCCTGAATTCAAAATTTTCTGTTTGCAATTAGTGTAGGATTTATGTCAGTAAACATCCCTCAATTCAATCAATTATTGAAAAATTAATAACATTTTCCGCACGCAAGGTAAAATTAAGTTCCCGAATAACTCGTGTCATTCATGTTATTTTCCATTTCATATCATGATCATATTGACTAGCTTTTATCAATGTCTTGATATATCTATTCCCAAAGACTGATGTTTTTTTTAGAAAACTTGCGTATTAGTCCCTCCAGTATTAGTCCTGCATAATCAGTTGGCAATGAAATTGAGTTTTTTTATGCTCGACGTTTTTATCAAATGAGAAAGGTACAGTCGACTACGCTTATCAGTTACTCTGCATGAGGAATTTCCGCTTGTAACATCAAATAGAACTTGTCCCAAATGAATTTTTTTTAAAAGCGCTTTGCAGGTTTCCAGTGATCTGGAACCAGAATTCGTTTAAAATGCCTCGTAGAACATTTCCTCCTTCATCAAACTCGCTTGTTGTCGTAGTAGAAGCCAAAGTTGTACACATATCTTTTTACAAACACATGAAGGCTACATATAAATGTAGCCCATTAAAAAATTTCTTTGTTCAAAAGTTTTCTATGAAAGCATTTGGATGGATAAAATTAATATTATGTTTAAGGCTTCATTTCTGTAGCATCAACTGATAGGTTACTCCATCAAACATATAACTGATATAAGCACCTCTAGCTGCTTTAATTTCGAGGCTTTGACGCGACGTTTTTCACGAAAGAATCATTATCAGAAAGTAGTCCTATTCCGCAGCGTAGGAAATTGGATTGAAAATTGCATTCTTCAAAAATAAATTATCTACTTCATTTCTTTCAGAATAGTCTCATTGTAATTTTGAATGAATCGCAATAATTAATTGTAGTAATTATTTTTGAGGTGTGGTCATAAAAAATACAAAAACATGAATAGATAAATTATGACATGTTCATCCCACTGCATTAAACTTATGAATTTCTGATGAATTTGTTATTGGAAAACTCTTTTCATTTTCGTCAACCATTTGAAAGAGTCATTTCAATACACCAAACGATCAATTCTAAGGCCAAAAATCCAAGTCCAGAAAAGTCTCTATAATTGAAGTTGACTAGTTTTATATTTTTGCTGATTTTTCAGTCATAAGCAAAATTGTGCTTGAATTTCACATTCTTGTGCTTCATGATCAGCTTTCGATGTCTACTGACACGCGTTACGGAGTTTTACGGCTACGACGCTGCACCCACCGAGCAAATGTTTTTACTACGCAAAAAAATCTTATAAATACTTGCAAGATCGCATATATGTAACCCTTCATCTTCTTCTCCTTTAATCTGGTGATATATGGCGAGAAAGCGAAACTTGTAATCATCGAAAGAAGATTTGGCACCACTGCTTTTTGGAAAGAGACTGACAGGTGAAGACATGGCACCTCAACTGAGCCAAAGGAATGACAAGCGCAATGACCTGGCACCACAAGACAGCATTTTTTCTCCTAACTTAACCATAATTGAACCTCGCCGCTATTCATAAATCTAATTACCGTAGATTGCTTGTATCTGAACCGAAGTCAGTAAAGATGGACAACCTCACGATTTTAAGCCGAAAATCGTAATCTTGCCCATCTTTGCAGGCAAGCGTAAGAATAGGAATTTGAAATGAAGGAAACTACTTGCAACAAGAAGAAATACGTTTTTTCGACTGCATTTTTGCGTTGATTCACAAATATCTACATTAATAAAGACATATTCGTGAAAATAGAATAATAAATTAGATGTATTCATTAATAAATGAATGAATAGTTTTAATTTTGTTACTAAACTCAGGTTAGACACAACGTTGTCGTATGTCATAGGCTGTTATTTGACAAACTCTCATGAGTGACAGGCACGAAAATTAGTAGGTTAAATTAGAGTCAACGGTATTATTAGCAAATATAGGCAAATGTATCCTTCTTTTCTCCGTGCTGACTGTTGCTTGCTAAATAGGTGTCGCTTGCTATGTGTACTTGTTGCTCCCATAGACACGAGGCTGGGAACACTAATGTGGAAATATTTAATTATTTACTCAAACATGAACTTCTCGCTGTTACGCATGGCACAGGGCCAGCCTCAAATTAAGCTCTCATTCATTTTACGATTAATCTCCACGAAATCGTCGGAGGACCAATATGCATCAAGCACTTAATCTTCTCGAGTAGTGACGAGTTAACCAAGAACATTTGTGTTCCCGAGCCCACAATTCCATGACACACAACACGCTCCATTTCTGTGTTGAACACCAGACTCGTGACTGTGCTCGCTTCGTTTACTCTTATTTTATGTTTTTATGATTGTTGTAAACGTTAGGTTACCCTGATGTGAATTTCCCTTGTTAACGGTAAAATAAGTTGTGCTTCTTCCCTGTAAATCGCATATTAATTGAAACCAAAAGGGGCTCACTTGTCAACATCTGTCGCTCGTTCTGCTTACGCTCCTAATTTTTCACTTCTCATTTCAACTGGACATTTATTACCTTATTCTTAATCAGAGCCTTTCATTATCTACTTCTGTTCTGAATTATGTAATTAATATGGTTTCTAATAAAATAGATTGTTCCAATAACTCTTTTTACGATCATCTACTTTACGCTGCTCATTTCTTCACGACTGTTTCCCGCCAAATTTGGTTTTAAAACGTTTCAGAAAGTTAATCAGCTGCTGGGGACAGATATCCAGAATCATAAATTAATTTTTGTTCTATTATGTTTGATGGATTCGTGTTCTCTATTATTGATATAAATTATTGCAACTTTTTGTTGACTGAGTTACTTTACTTAAACTGACTGAGTGGTGTCTTTGGTTGATCTCATCACCTGCAGGTTCTGGCAGTGATCTCCGTGGTCTTCATCGTGGTGTCTACTGTAGCTCTCGTCCTAAACACAGTGCCAACTTTCCAAGGCGAAGATCAAACAGATAACGAAACTTTGGCAATGGTTGAAGCTGTCTGTATCACATGGTTCACGCTTGAATACGTACTTAGATTTGCCGCGAGTCCGAACAAGTGGAAATTTTTCAAAGGAGCTATGAATGTTATAGATTTGTTGGCTATTTTACCGTATTTCGTGTCACTTTTTCTCATAGAATCAAATAAGCATTCTGACCAATTTCAAGACGTTAGAAGAATCGTACAAATTTTCAGAATAATGAGAATTCTGAGAATTTTAAAACTTGCCAGACATTCGACTGGCCTTCAGAGTTTAGGTTTCACGTTGAAGAACTCCTACAAAGAGCTGGGTCTCCTCATGTTGTTTTTGGCAATGGGTGTTCTAGTGTTTTCAAGTTTGTGCTACTTCGCGGAGAAAGAAGCTAATCCCTTATATGGCAGCATACCAGAAGCTTTCTGGTGGGCTGGCATTACAATGACCACCGTTGGGTACGGCGATATTTATCCAGTGACACCGCTAGGCAAAGTGATAGGTTCAGTGTGCTGTATTTGTGGTGTGCTGGTCATTGCGCTGCCTATTCCTATCATCGTCAACAACTTCGCCGAGTTCTACAAGAACCAAATGCGTCGAGACAAAGCGCTCAAGAGGCGCGAGGCTCTCGAGCGAGCGAAGAGGGAAGGCAGCATAGTGTCCTTCCACCACGTAAATCTCCGAGACGCCTTCGCAAAGTCCATGGACCTCATCGACGTCATTGTTGACACAGGTGCAGTGCACGATAGTCGCAATTTTGGTATCTTTTTAGGAAACTCTTGCGTAACATCCTGCTTAATGAAGATTTCTTAAAATGAGAATTTACAATTCAGCACCTCCTCGTGTTTAAAGTTTGAAACTCATCGGAATCAATCATAGGACTGTATGGCATTCTAGCACTGCTGTTCTGTTCATGATCTTCATTTGCACACGGAATTGAAACGAATTATTAAAATGTTTTGTTTGTGCATCATCTTTTTATGCCTAGCCTTGATCTGAAAGTCACTGATATATAATACGCGACTGAATACGTTTTAATTTCATTTCACGACGAGTAATTCTGAAAATCTTGCTTGATGAAAAAGCTCTCTAACAATTTCCCAATCAATGAGGAGCTTTAACTAACTACTGTAATATTTTTAGAGTACTCTATTTAGTAGCTAAGCCCAATATTTTCACTACTATTTATTCTGTTATCTCGGCAATTAAACGTTGTATATTCGCCCTAAAAGCGGTCAACTGGAAGACGGCCGTTTCTTGCAGAGAGGTGCGAGGTTTCGTTCTTATTATTTACTACGAGTTGAGCAATTGCTTTCAAATAGCGTAGTCCTCTTTTTTATTATTACTCATAATTTGAATAACACATTTTCACAGTTCAGTTATTTGTGTTGATGAGGTAAGGCTACAGCATAATTAGCGATGAGTAAATTCTATAATAGAAAATATTAACCAACCTATAGTGGTGCTTGATCGTAACTCAATATATAACTGACCAAATAGATATTTCAACGCAGTATGATATTAGGAGCGTCGGAACAGTATTCATAGCTAGACAAACCTTTTTATTTACTTTAGATAGTTTTTCGTAAACTACTAAATGATTATGCCATCATGAGCATGTGCATGACCTTCGTATATAAAAAATGTGAACAAGAAATCACAGGTTACGCTTGCTTCAAGAACTTACACATTGTCTTAAAATGAAAACACGCCTAATACGTTTCTCTCTTAATTACTCATGTGTGCTTTTTTTTCTTGTCAATCCAGCAACTTCTCTACAATGTACACTTGATTGTTTCCCCTCGACTTGCATCTGAGCATGAGAATCCCTACTTTCATACACGTGTGTGTCCCGAATTGCAAGTTTACGCCATTTATGGTAGGATATATTCCCATTCTCAAACATTTAGCCACTAGTTGGAAGAACTTGCTCATCTAATCAGTTAGCACTCATCTTGGAGCAATGCATTTCACTGTAATTATCAGTGAACATGAGAAGTATGAGCTCTAAGCTCAACACACACTTAACAATACAAGTCGGATGCCTACTCTTCACTATTAATTTCAACCTATTTGTACCAACCGATCAAATTCCCCCTTCACCAATCACTAACTATTATAACTGCTCTCTTCGCAACACTCGAAGGCCACAACATGTCTCAAGCTGACGCCAACTCTTTGGCGGGAGAAGAATCCATCCGCGCAGGTCACACTGGTACCGGCTGCTATAAGAACCATGAGCATCACCAGGGTCGAAAAGGACCATCGTCTGACGACCATTCTACTGGAGTGATGGACTCAAGCGCTACCAGGCTGGACAATCAGCCGAACAACAAGTTGCCGGCGCCGTTCATAGCGTCGGGCATTGAAGACAAGTCAGGCGCCGACACGCCTAACTTCCAGACGCCGGTCAGTTCAAATTTTTGCAGCAAAGTGAATGTGGTTTACTAATAGGCACTAAAAAATTTCTAATAAATATTCGAACGGGGGCAACTCTTATTGTAATAAATTCCAAAAAGCAAATATAAACAGTTCTTGAGTGGAAATTCATATTTAGTTCGTTGATTTATATTATAATTACGTTTGCTAGCTATCCAATAATAAATCTGTGTTATTCTCGTGAATGATCCTACTTCATTTGTGTTACTACGAAACTATTCGCATCTTTGTCATCAAGCAGCCATTTGACCTCAACCATAGACATACTTCCGTATTTACTCAAGTTCTTTCGTTTGCTTCATTTCTTATGACACGTATGGTGGTAAATGGCACATCAAACCACACATTCGTAATGATCAATTTTCTCTTGGGTTACGAGGACACAAAAGTTAGAAATGAATACTGGCTTCACTGCCTAATGTATGACAGTAAAAACATGCGTGTGTAAGTACAAGCTGATTATAACGTATTCCTATCTCAAATAAATGTTGACCAAATTACCTTTCCAGCCAATGCTTACATATTCTCGCAACTCAGAATATTAAAATTGATATTATCGCCCGCTGCCGATTTAAATTTACCTCTTCAGCCTTTTTCTAAAGACGATATAGTAATCAAACAGTAACGTTACATCCCACATTCTACTGATAAAATGGAATTGAGTTATGAGAAGAAACTTTGTGATGTTCATCATTTAGCAAGCACCTAAATTGTTCTACCTCCTCGCTGGTTCAGGAAAGTGTGCGGCGCCACGTGAAGGTAGCTCTGCTGGCAGATACTAGCACAGTTTACAAATGTTGCCACTGTTCTAAGGTACACGTGATTGTTGTTTTGACGTTCCCTGTTCTTAAAAAATACCCGCTGTACTGTATTATGTGTGATTGAATTAACAGCCCCATCTTGTCTTCAAAACAATTTCCGCCCCCCCCCATACCCTAATTAGAACTAAACCGTCAATTGTTATATCTATTATATTTTGAAGATGTGTATTAGAGTTCGTAAATGCATAACCGATTTCGTGTATGATTCCTATTGTATATTAATCCATTATGATAAGTTAATTGCGTGAGACATTCGTATATTTCTTCGTAATGTTAGGCTCCTGAAAACCAATCACTCCACTCTATACCTTTTATTATCAGAGTTACTCTTTATGAAGAACTTGAGACCAGATTCACTGAGCCCTGCGGACCGTTGGCATTGAGCACATGAGGTTCATTCAAAAAAACCTTTCGTTGCTAGTAAAATCTGTGAACAATTTTGAGAAGTGAAGAACTGGCAGGATAACCACAACAAAATAATCCGTAATTTTAATTTTTCCTGAACATCTGCATGACGGATCGGCCATCTTACAAAACATTATCTGTTTTCGACGGAAATCATTGTCATGTACCTGAACATATGAAGACTCTTAACCTCAGCGAGTGACCAGTATCGCAGCCTCCAATATGCCGATCATTTGAATATTAATTCACCAAGAACTAACTAGGTTTTCGGAAGCTAATTGCTTCAGAGCTTTGTTGTTTATTAATTAGTTTACGTTGGTGTAATTTAACCGTTCTTATAAATATTTTTATTGTTTACGCATGTTGGAAAATAAACTCTACCCGCACCTCCGTGTCTGTCTCTGTAAACAACTTAGTATGACTCGTTGATCAAGTGGATTTAAATGCTTTAACTACTCCCATTCATTTTACAACGAAGCTTAAACCCAAATTGTCAAAAAAAGTTATCCTTCAGTATTATTGAAGTGAATCCAAAACTATCTCAGTTGGTTGACAAGATTTCACTAAATTTGTATCATATCGATGGATACATTTTATAAAATACGTCCCAATTATGTATTTTGATTAGTAGCTTCTGGTAGTGCTGTAAAACAAGTATTTTCAAGTGACAAAAAATGGTCATTGGCTTTACTAAATTTTCCAGCTTTTGGCTTTGAATTAATTAAGTAATACGGAGGTCGAATTCAACCATACATACTGTATGTTTAACTAAATATTTTCAAAAAATCATCATAACAATTAACCAGATATCAACTTCTAGCTGAAGCCCGGCGAACAGTTTCTACACTCAAAAATGTGCTATTCACTTCCGTAACTGACAGCCACTGTTCTCATTTGTGTAGGAGATGTCAGCTACTTCCTCTCCTTTGGCGGTAAAACTCATCAATGGCTCGGACTTCAGTAAAGACGCTGCGTCTTACCCTTTAACTCCCCGTTTGCTGAACAAGGTACGATATAGGATTTAAGGCATGTTAATAGAACCCAAGTTCGAATCTTGAATAGATCTTAATATTTATATGAATCAACTGTCCATTTAACTGCATGATCTGTAGTGCAAATGAGATTTGGGAGCACCAGGATTATTTTTCTTTTACCCTCCTGGTGTGTGCAACAGGAGGAGCAAACAAAATAATTTAAACTATAACTCAAGGAATCCCAGAAGTTCTTAGTTCTTGCTACTATGTAATCTCGCTGTAGTGGAAGGGTACGATGAGGACTTTCCGACGATAAGGCTCAAAAATATTTTAATGTAATAAAAATTGTTACAGCATGAACATGTTATTTACAGGACCTTTAATTAGAGTGAGTAAAAAAGCCATTTCGCAAATAAACGTCACATGCATGATGCGTTAAATTCATTAAAATATGCAAAATCCATCCACAACACTCCACCCGTGGATGGTAAAAATGACGCGGTCACGTAAATTCATGCTCGGATTATCACGTTGGTCACTACATCCATACACGGTATACAAAGGCTAAACGAAAAATCCGTAAAGCAAACTATAACCTCGCGATTGGCCCATGGGCTGTCCGTAATACGCTGGCATGCAACCTAAATTGGTTAGCGGCTCCTCACAATACACTGGCATGTAATGTGAACTAGCTCAGGACTGCATGGTATTCCTCGACTTGTTATGTTTCTGCATGTGACCTGACTGACATGCTAACGCATTTGTCCGTAATGCTTGGCCCCTATAGCATAAGACATTACAGCACAAGTTAATCCACTCATGACTGTGGATCATGTTATTTGCATATCACTCCACTAACAATTCCTATCTAGAAATTTGAGTTGATATTTCATAGTGCCTGCTGTGTTCTGTCTGAGCTGGTCCACGAAGTGTGCTCTGCTTTGAGCAGTTCCACGAAGTGTGCTTTGCTCTGAGAGGGTTCACTAAGTATGCCCTGCTCAGAACTGGTCCACGAAGTGTGCTCTGCTCTGAGCAGTTCCACGAAGTGTGCTTTGCTCTGAGAGGGTTCACTAAGTATGCCCTGCTCAGAACTGGTCCACGAAGTGTGCTCTGCTCTGAACTGGTCCACAAAGTGTGCTCTGCTCTGAGCTGGCACCCGATGGACTAGCCGCTATTTTGTATATTATTTCTAAATCCCGGCTACGTTCCTGACCAATTATTTTTCCCTTGTTTCACTCATTGTGTAATTTGTACTAAATTGTTTAGTTTACATAATGTACATTGTTTTTATTTTTTACTATTATTTATTTGAGTTTAGCCCCATCAGATCTTATGTTATTTCCATGAGAAGTTTCAGTTCCCTAACGTATGGAACTCAGTACCGGGAAAAGTTATGAATCTTAGTAAAGTGTAGGGAAAAATTAAACAAAAAACTGGGAACCCACCCATTATTAGTGTGCCATTATCTGTTAAAAAAGTCAACCATGGATTAATTGCCGTCAGTTCCCCCAATTGGTTTTTGCCTGCCTAGGAAGCCGGCGATGAAGTCTCGGGCGGTGAAGACATAGCTCTTCGCTTCAAACCTTCTTCGACGTAAACTTTAAAATCTTTGGCAACTTAAACTCGAGCTTTAACGCACTCACAGGTAAGTAGGAGTTCCGTAACCAACTAATCCCATTAATGGTTCTTCATTCCTTTTTTTTCGCTTCCGTTCGACGTGCGCCAAAACTACTGCAGTGAAACTCACTTTCACCAATGACAAATTTCTTCCTTCATTGCTGTTGTAGTAAAATTCGGGGTCCCCCCGGTTTTACCCCGCGCTCTCAGTACGCGTATTGATACTTGTATCCGAACAACTTTATACTCACTAACCGGGAAAATCCAGAGCGAGGTAAAATTTTTACTTTTTCCATCATAACTCGGCAACGGCCGCTCCGATTCAGTTCAAACTTTTTCCGCTGCCTGCCCAATCGCATTATTTAAAATGAGATTATGTCCCTGTCACACGCAGTTTGACGCTGTCAATTTTGACGTTGCTTAAGGGAAGCGCATGTTTTTAAGGGTAGACATCGTGAGATGTAGGATGCTTTAGTTTATTGGTATTGATATTAAAATGTAGGGGGCATTAGGATATTCTGGTTATCAACTTGAGAAGTGCTTTTGAGGCCGCAATGCCGGCACCACTCAAATCAATTACTCATCGAGGCGAATAAGTTAAGATCACTCAAATTTTCCCGATACGGAATTGCCATTAAAAGACCATCATTAACTCAACCCTAAAACTGAATCGGATTTTTATTGAAACCTCGATCATATCGCCTTCTGTTATTCGTGTTCGATGCTTTTAGAGCACTCTTCTCTTGACGCTTTATTATATCTCTGCAAGCAGTCCTGACTCTCTGATACCTGGCGTTGACGATGGACTTTCTTAAAACAGAGAAAAACAATTACCTAGCAATCGCATCCATCCTGCTACCTACAATTCTCCAAAAACCATTCATAACGTTTTTCTTAAATATTCGCAATATATAATCGTGAGTCATCAAAAATTATTTATACTGTGTGCAACATGGATGCGTGGTCTTAACTCACACGTAACACGTGTCCGCCTGTTCTCCGAGGCTATTGAGTAACTTTGACCTCACATGCGTGGGTTTTCAATGGGTGACTTAATTATTCTGCAGAATACTACTCAACATCATTCATCTTTAATACTACATAGTTTTAATTATCCGTCTGAACGTTTAGAATTTAGTTTTTTTATTTATTAATTGCACCTATATTTCAAAGCCCTAATTTAGTTTGATCTGGTTTTGAAAGTTATCGATGTGTTGCAAGGAATTCAAATGAATGTTGCTTGTAAAATTTTTAAACTTAATTTAAATTGCGTGTTTTTAAAACACTTTTTCTCTGCCACTGATTCTCATCTTAAACAATGTCGTGTTGTAGATTAGCCTTCACTTTTCTTGCTAATTTTTTATTATTCCTTTTTTGCATCGTTTGCGAATAGAACACGGTTGATGACAAGAAAATTGTGATCAGAATGCCTTTTGAAATTATTTTCTCAAAAAAACGCTAGAACTGCTTAGCTGTAGATTTCTAAACAGCGGTGACAAATTTTTTCCATAGGCTTACCAAACATTTATTTTAATCAATGAACATCATTGAAATATGTGAGTGGAAACAATTTATTGCATTCTAACATAGAATTTTGACCGATTTGTTTCTTTCGTAATGACAACCCTTTCTTTCCTTCGTCCGCAACTATCTGTCCTCTGTGAACTGTAATACGTCCTCACAAGGTGTAAAAAATTCACTTTTTCTTGTAAAAATTCACTTTTTGTTTGAGTGTGTAGATGTGTGGCGTTGACATGTGGAGTGTGTGTAAATGATCAATCCGATCAGGATTTTCTGGCTATTTTGTTCTCTTTATATCCCATCATGTGATCTTGAAATCGCGATCTTGAGATTCTAAGACTATTTTGAGCATTCTATTAAATTTTGAGAATTAAAAGTTGGAGTTGACGAAGCCAAGATTGCTTGCTGAGCACCAGTAAGCGCTGCTCGATGCCGAGATCCTCATGCACCAGCAGGCTTTCCTCACCTCAATCCAACCTAACACACTCTCCCCCTCACACAACTCTAATTATTAAAGGAGAATGTCTGTATCGGAATAAATCTAACCACAGAACTTCCCTCCATGGGCTCCACGGATGTCTCTGCCTCATACTCCATCACTCACATCTTCCCTTCTCAGGCCGGCCTCACGTCCGAGACCAACAACGCTCAAGACGCTAACGTCACCTCCACGTCTAGAGACTCCAACCTATACATCAACCCGCTCGACGACCATCGGCTTCCTCCAACGGTCTCAGCCGGACACGCAAGCGTTGCTACAACCACAAATTCTCGATCTTATTCCCCACAATTTTCTCCAAGACCTAAGACATTGAAAACTCAGTCGTTTCTCACGGATACATTTTGTGATGCTCGAAGCACGGAAATACTCCTCGGCAGCAGTCGCACATCTCTTCAAGAATCTCCTGTACCTAAGCATAGACGAGCACGATTCCAAGAGGTACGGCTAAGTTGCTCCGTTCACACCTCTACTCAGAATCGTGAAGGTTCTTTTGTCTCGCAACTAAAGCACCAGAATGCAGCATCCACTCATGCGCTTCAAGCGTGAAATGTTTTGTCTAACAAAATTATTTGTTGATACCATTCTTCTTGTGCGTCAAGTGCCTTCTCTCTTGCCTGTCTGTTGTACTCATATTACTCAAGACTCCTCTGAAAGTTACAGAAGTAGACTTATTACTCTTCCTGACGTCTTGAACGGCTTTGTCAGCATAATTAATACTTGACTTGCTACCACTATTTAAACTATCACAAATGACCAATGCACCTGGGTAGTCCCTCCCTGCATCATTCTTGCATGTGCTGTTTAACTGTGAGATGCAACTGGCCTTAGCTGCAATGGGCTTGCTCTTGTTCACGAGTGATCTCTACTTGTGCGGTGCTTCATGTCGCAGTAAGAAAGGAGTCCTCTTAGTTTAGGTTTCCTCTCTGCCTTTTCACCGTCTGGAGGTAAGAAAAGTGGACCAAGAGCAGAGAAGCAGTGCAACTAGCTCACAGTAATGTTGGAGAAATAAGTATGCCTTTTTAAAACGAAGACTATCGTGGAAACAAATAACTGGTAAGTTATAAATTATTCTCAACTTTACATCGGCTCGGCTAACCACACGACATTGACAACTGACCGCGATACATCTTGTCCGAAAGAAAAACCCTGCTCCCTAGATGGTTTACTTAGAATGTCTGTGAATAGACTCGTGTCGAAGGCTACATGTGAACGTGATACAAAACAGTCGGGGTAATATATGAGGATGCTTTATTTAAGATTCATGTACAGGTTCCAACTTCAATTGCAACGTTTTATGGTGACGCCAGTGCTTCGTGTTTGGCCGCCTCTGTACCGACGGCATATTCGTGACCATCCTGCTGCCATTACATTGGCCTTCAGTTACGAAATATACAAGTTTTCAAAACTAGATGTATATACGGGGCTCGCCGCTCATGTTGCGCCAAGACTCTTACTGTTATAAGTTCTTCATCACCTTATAAATGATATCATAAACAGTTACGATGCCATGAATTCTACAGCCAATTACCATTTTGGCCAGTAACATGATGATTCCGTTACTAACTCTAATATGTCCGAGAATTATAACGCTTTTCATCAAAGAGCGAAGAAGCAGGGTGGCCCAGTGGGGAAAGTTCAGAGCACCAAGTCAGGAGCAGAGAGGCGCGGGTTCGATCACAGCTCGGTGTGCCAGTTTCTGGTCAGAATCGGCAAGGAGGCCGGGCGGTTAAAGCAAAGCAAAAATTGAAGAAGTGAGTTGCAAGTTCAAGCCCGCAACAAGCTGTGGTTGTTCTGCGATGTTAAGAATCTGCGAAAGGCCTTCGGTCTAATGAACGCAGAAACCGCTATATTAATACGAACTTGTTCCCATCATATGAACTTTCACTCTGGTCTAATATTACGTCTACGCTAACAATATACCGTAATATTTCAAAGCTAAATTTTGACTGCGAGAGAACAGCGGTTATCTTGTGTAGTCTTGCGCATCTGAACTCGACGCCTGAACTTGAAAGTGGATTTTCGCATTTCGCAAATGTTAGATACTTGGCTACAAATGTTCAAGGCATTCCTATTCTTCGAGAAATTTTTCTCGAGCGAAGGTAGAATTCAATGAAGATAAAAGATAATGAAATCTAATTTACGGTTGATAGGTTAAAGTAGTTAAGTACTCGCAGCTTAGTGCTATTTGTCATTTACTCACGATCAAGTCAGCACTCTGATAGAGAGAATTACTCTTGTGTCAGAAATTGAATCAAGTTTTATAAAATTGTAATTCTATTTTTCAGCGGGCGCTACGAAAACAGCAAATCTAATGCAAAAATACAATCATTAATCCACGACAATTACACAATAAGCCACTCCCAACCATCCCCTATAGAATGAAAGCTAACGAAATTTTGCTCCCTCCCTTATTAAGAAACGAAGAATTCACAACAATCAATGTTAAATACCAGTATACCTTTCCAAAAAAATTCAACTTATTGATAAACGATTGAAGAAATCGAGAACGTGTTAGAACTGCAATGAAGTATGTTATTTACACTCCATGTATTTTGCTTTCCTTCGCATAGCGCACTTCAGCAAGAAAAAAAAAATAATTTTTTTGGAGGGAGTAGGAAACTCAGGCTTGCAATTTCAATCGTTAGTTCGGTATACCTATACCTTGCAAAGTCTCCGCATTCCACAACGTTAATTGTTAAGCCTTGTCGATCACATGAACGAATCGAATTCCTGTTCGTCACCGTGACACGGCTGCAGCCTCTGGCCGCATTACCTTCTTGTATATAATTTCATGCGCTGTCAGTTGCATATGAATGTTATTACTGTGAACTCCATGATCATGGCACGTCTCGCTCCTCCTCTTTATATCTCACGGCCGATGGTCGCAGTGATAATGGTTGCTGTACGTACGGCAATATCTCGGAGCCTAAACTGTTCGTATATATAGCCTCGTATTCTTATAACTGCAGCCGTACTTTTATCGATACATCGCAGTGTCTCTTCGCTAGTTGCTTCTTATTACATAGTATTTAATATATTGTATGAATGTTTTATTAGTATTATGTTGTTGATTATAAATGGTTTGAGTTATATTCGGTTATCTGGTTACCTATCACGGCAAGTCTGCGGTCGTGGACATGAAAGCGTCCAGCGCTAAAGGTTGTGCTCACGCCCAGCTGCTTCTGAACAACCCTTGTTGCCGATTTCAATGGGCGCTACTGCAAAGCGTTTTCAGACTCTACAGCTTGCCCCTCTTTGTTTTTAACCTACATAAGAACCCATCAGTCAGAATCCCATTAGTAGCATTTGACGATTTAGACATCCGTGATCCCTCATTTAGAGTCCACCTTCGCCTCCTGTAAACAAGCACGTTCTCACGGCATCGTTCAGTCTTGCGTCTCACAAATTCCGCAGCTCGAGTTGATATTTTGCGTTATTATCATTTTTTAACTTAATATACAGTTCATAATTTTGGTACACTGTTTCGTTAACCTGTAATTACGGTTCATAGCGGCATGCAACGTTTATCACGCATGCACAACAACTCATGCGACTTATTTGCTGCTCTTCTCTTGACTAAGTTCTCTAATGAAGTTTTTTTTGCTACTGCGATATTATACAGAAATAATTTATCGGGTTTTTTATTTGCATCGTTTAACGTTTAACAAACCAGCATCCGTCAGCGCCAACCTCGCTTCGAATGAATCGTGTGCTTGAAAATAAAAGTATTTATATATATTTACGCTTCCTAATTCTTCATTATATTTATATAATAATCATTGTCATCAGCTGTTCCGCGTATTTTCTACTGTTGAAAATAAACTTTTTTATGCATGTGTAGTTCTTGGGTAAGACTCTGTCAAACGATTCATTTATTATTCGAACCTCAAAACTGCATGGAGTAAAATTAATGGCATGATGTTCAGGTAATATTTATAAAAATTTACCTCACACGCATAAGCTTCAGTCGTGAGAAAAAAATTAAGCATCCACAAGCTTTCAAACTCAAATGTCAGACGCTCATTACTATTTACTATACAAAAAAACATTCGGTAGGTTGTATTCAGTAGATATTCAAGACTAATATAACAATTAATATTAAATGTTACCCGTGAAACGGGGACATTAAATCAAGTATTACCTGCCCATTCTATAAAGGTCCCAAAATGGTTCCTTGTGAGTGGTCCCTAAAAGCAAGGGAAAAGCTTATATTCGTAATCCCTCCTGCATGACTTCGGTTTTGTTTATTGCTATTGTTTTTGACAATAAATACAATTCCCTTATGACCAACGTATCCCTGTTAAGTATAGGAAGTCAAACAAAGATTAGAGACATTTATTTTAGTAGCGTCTTCTTTCATTTTTTGATTAAAATTTCAAAGTGATGTTTCTATAGGAATAAATACCAGGATCTGAATGAATTTATTTACATGTCTCATTTGTTTACCTGTTATTTGCAAACTTATAGGCGGTGCACTTGATTTAAATTTTTAGGAGAAAAAAAAATTTTGTTACATCTTGACCCACATATACCTTATCTGCCGAGATCAATTCCTGAAGAGCCTTTAAAAACACGCATTATTGACGGCCTCGAGCCAGTTACCCTATCAATATTAACGATTTTTTAATGCACTAGTAGTGACAAATGAATACTTTGAAATCGAAAAAAAATAAGCTAAAAACGTAAAACAATTTTATACAATTCATTAAACATGTAAAAAATGGAGAAAGCCTACAAAAAGTCTCCAAAATAAAAAGTAAACAATTTATTTGACATAAAAACATCATGCGATTGAATTGGCGTACGAACCATTATGTAAACTATGTATTACACTTACGAAATGAATAAAAATATCCATAAGTTCAAACAGCTAAGAAATACAATCCGGTTACAAAACGGGTAACTCAGGAATCCGGTAGACTTAAAAAGTAAAAAAAAGCATCCACTATATGGTTGTATGCAAAACAACTATTTGTACAGTAGGCTTAAGAAATGGTTTAGTGGAGTTTAATACAAACCTCCAAAACAGTTTATATAAGTGCCCAATAGACTCACAAAAAATTCAAATAAAGCATCGTTTCAACAGTTGTATGAAGCATATCACAGGCACGCGATAATAAATAAAACAATCATCTCTCTGTTATATTCTACATGACTGATACCATATCTAGAAATTGACATCTCACGGCAATACTACCATCAGAATCCCGTCATCATCACAGTAGCACAGTAGCGGTAATGATACCACGACGCGGTAAAAAACCATCGCCCGGTAAAGCTACCAAGACACGGTAAAAGGCATCTCACGGTAACTGATCTACACAGGCCGTGGTTCAGCGTCCCTCGGCGTACCCTCTCGACGCCGGTGAAGCAAGTAAGCCCGAGGGCAGTTCCCTCTCCTCTTCAGCAGCCTGTAAGCAAAGCTCAACTGAAGGCGGAGATCCACAAGTGCCTGACACTTCAGGTATGTTGGCCTCTTTAGTTGCTCATGAGTTTGCTTGTTGAACTGACTCTTGGTTAGTCCCGGTGAGCAGAGCCTTTTTGCTTAATCCTTTTGCTAAGCTTTCGAGTTAACCTCGCTGTTTATCCCAGGGCTAACCTTTTACTTGACTTACGAGCCAATCTTTTCAGTTAACCTGCAACTTAACCTTCTAAGTTCAGTTAACTCCTCATTGCCTTCGTCCTCTTTCAGACGCATGCGCCCAATTCACAGCGAAGATTTTACCGCGAGAATTGTAAGTAAGCTACGGGCTGACGTTTTCCCTTCACTGAGACGCTACTATTCCTATCAGAAGCCTGTTGCCAATGACACTGCGATACATAATTCACAGTGTTTGGCACAGGCACAGTGTAACATAATTCTCAAAACATAATTAAACCCTTAGTTTGGTTATTTCGAAATTAACTCTTTGATTAACGAACTTTTTCATCTTAAAACTTTTATCATTAAGAACGAGCCGGGTGCGTTTCTGAAGACGGGATCGTTCAGCTGCAAACTTTGAACTAATTTGCGCTATGAAAATTTCTTCATTGACGTGGAGAATTTTTTTTCTTTTGCGTGAGCTATTTCCGCTTATCATGCTTTATTATAGTGATAGAAGCTAACATGGTCATCGTTTTATTGCTTATCTGCATTCTAAACGCATTCTCAATTCTGGCTTTACTTATATTGTACTTTTAATTAGTTACATTATCGGTTTTATATAATTAGCGAAAATCAATACTTATAATTTGTCTACTATTAAGTACTTCTGACTGTTGAACATGCGTTACTTTTCATCTTCATATTTCACGTTCTTTATTTTTCTACAAAACAAAAAATTGTTCTGATCTCGTCTATTTTCGTTACTCATCTCAAGAAGGCTTAAAGTTTTTAGTTGAGAGGTATGTTATCGTGATAACACACTAAATACTACTAAATAACATACTAAATAGTATGTTATCACGCGATAATGGAAACGTGTTACCTCTCTCACCGATATGAATAGATCCCTAATGTTCCCTACAATCGTTTTAAAATCCAATGAACGATTGATTTAAATCCAATTTTTAGCTTACATTGATGTGTGGATTTGATTACTCACACTAAATAAAGAACGTGTCTCACTGTGGTTCGAACAGTAGCCTTATGATTCATTTTATTTATCATAATAGCTCAACACTGAGTCAGCAATTGTAACCTATGCCAGATGTTACTCTCCGGAATTCCTCCAGGTGGCGGTAGTGGCAAATCATCGGTGAGAGGCGCCGACTTTTCAGGCCTGAGGCCATCCCATTCTTTCTACGATCGCGGCAAGAAGTCCATTCTGAAACACCGCGACCCAGAAACTGAACAACTCCTACCACCAATCAGCACAGACTCCCCTGGGAAGAGAAACCGACCAACTCCTCCTGTTAAATTCGTTGGTTTGAGTGATGACGATGAAGAGTATGAACGGAGAATGCCCATCAGAAGACAGCCCCTACCTCCCGTAACTCCTAGGTGCCTTCCTCGTGCACCGCTGACAGATCTTTTTGCTGACTTTGAAGGTCAAGAATATTCTTCTAGTCCAGAAAATATCATACTTGATGGGACTTTGCTCGATCATGAGAATGCTAACACTGTTGTTCGCTGCTCGAGGTTAGACTGCAAGCTTAACACCGCAGCCCACAATGCACCTGTCATTCAAGACCCATTACTGTCACCTCAGCTCATACCTCTGTGTATCTGTGGCGCAGCCATGATACGTATTCCCGCTCAGTCGAATCAAAAGGAGAACAAATCTTTGATTTGTGACATTACAGCATCACCAAACCTATCCATCTTCTCTGCAGCAACTGAGCAAACTGCTTGTATATCTTCAGACTCCGAGGGCATGAGTGACAAGGAAAGTACTCCGTCATGGCTCACGCCTGACACTCCCGGCCCACAGAGGAAACATTTGGTCTCCCGGAGTAGTAAAAATACGAATGATTTAAAGCCGTCAAGAGACCTCAATGTGGATGATGAAGATCAAGCCGCGACTGAAGTGACTAAACTCATAAATTCTGCTGGTAAGCCTCCAGTTGACAAGAATTAATGAGACGCCAGTATAGTTGTGGGTAACGAATGGTATGATGCATCTCCTCAACTAAGGTGCGTTTGGAGGCGGGTGGAGATACGGGCCAACCACACTACCTCTGAATTGCACTTCGAAAATTTTTGTTCGTTTGAGTTCATCTGCTACGTAACCCTTCATTTAGATTTATATGATACCAAGCTTGTGAAATATTACGCCAGAATGAATGAAAAGTTTTTCAAGAATTTTGCTCTATTTCATAACGAAACAATTACCTACGTATCAACAGTCCGTCGCCTACCTCAGACGTATATATTCTTATTATAATGATGGTATGATATTTAGTAAGACTCACTATTGACTCATTACTGTCGGTGCTCTTATTAAACGATTGCTACGAGCACTATGAATTTAAATTCCATCAACTAAGGGAACTCTTCCGTTCTGAGCTGCTTTTTTAGTCGCGCTCGTAGAAGAACCTAATCATGTATGAATAATAAATCTTATAGAATCGCGCATTCCTATCCTCAGTTAGTAGGATCAAATATTCTAACATCTAACCTAATAATAACCTTGCTTTGAATAGCATCATTAGAGTTAGATATCACGCATTTTATGGATAATCATATAATAAGACACAAATGTTATCATGAAGGCTCGTATAACAAAGATAGCCATTATGTTGCACATTCTGTAAATCATTTCATAAATGCTGGCTTCTGGCAACAATGCAAACGTTTAATGTCATTCTCTCGTAACCATCACGGTGCAAGGAGAGCTTCATTCTGATTTGCCAGAAATTTTCCATACCTTCTTTGAAAATGAATTGAATCGTTTGCAGAAATATAAGCGTACAAAAGGTGACAAAACAGTATCAAACCGAGTTCAGACAAGGTTCAGTTTTGGACAAATTTCGATAAGCATTGTACCTATCGTCAAGTGATTGTCTAGATATGTATATGTGTTGGAAGCACGTCTTTTAGCTAGAATTTATCGTCCGTCTTTTTATACTTTTTAACATAAGTGATTTATTTAGTTAGCATCTTGTCTGATTGCGTATGTGGTTACAAGTTACAACTGATGGTATTGTCTCTTTATATGGCTTAAAAGCTGTCTGCCCCCGAAATTGACTCCAAAAGGATACAGATCTACAAGTGTACATAGGATTGGATCAATAATAGACAAAAATAAGGAATGTTCGTTTGCTTGATGTGTTCTGTCTAAAAATTAAACAGAGAACACTAGACACTGTGCCATTATGTATTCATCGTTGGACGTGTTACTGGCCTTTTGTAGCAATTGGAGGCTATTATCTTTATTTTTAATCATTCTCATGGCTCCGTTTATGAGGGCCATTACCTATTTCAACTAATCTGTTGTTACTATATGGAAAATTTTTAGGCACACTTAACAAAGTGAAGAACAATGCTGCTGCAATCTTGTTTGTCTTCCTTACGAGCTTTACGCTTCATTACAATATTTGGGATTTTAACAAGTCATCTAAGAACAGACGTGAAATGTCATTGCAATTTCATGCTATATCTGTCATTAGATTAAGATGGACCAAAGTTTTCTTATTACTTTAAGTCTCGTGCCAAAGTGTAAAAATCTTGCAATTCTTCCGGACCAAACTTGGCTCTATAAATTCCTGCCTGTAGCAGTCAAATGGTGAAAGTATGAGCCTGCTATTTAAGTTATGTGTGTCAGTAAGCTAGAATACTATTTATAATGTATTTCACGCAAATATCTTCGATGATTCGCATGTATATCTTCGTTAGATAGCTCAAGGCGTGTTGCACTTATTGGTCTGCTAGTGATACATCGTTGTTAGAAATCTTGCTTTGCTGTGAAATTTTTTCATGTGCTATACTACATCGTTCATCTTAACATATTAATGTTAATGAGTTATCTTAATGAAGGCCTTAATGGTGGAAAACTTATTTTAATCATCAACGCTCAATCGCCGGAAATTGCATACATTTCTCTTAATTTTTTTTTTCTACAGACCTTCCGCTACACGGCCTCTTGATACAAATAAGTTTGTAGAGATATTATTTCATATTAACATTTTTAGTTCAAGGCAAATGTATGATTTTGATTTCAAATACATAATCGGTGAAATTTTGAGTTAGACATTAATGGTGATGCCATTAATGTGAAAAAAAAAATAAATATTTTGTGATTCTTGGTCCGGAACGATAGAAGGAGTTTTCCCAGGAAGCAAATTAACAACAGACGAGCTTCGTCGAGCAGCAACATTTGCTCCGGCCACGCTTTTCCTTATTAGCTCAATCACTTATGGCCGAGACGTAAACTGCGCTGTATCGAACTTGAGATCAATTAATAATACAAGAATATTTTGTTGTGTTTCGAGGGAGCGAAACCTCGCTTTAATTGCAAGTCCTTTTTTCTTATCTTCTTACTCAACTCGCCTGGCTGCTTCGGTCTTGGCGCCCGTCTCTGCTCCCATCCCTGTTCAAGTCCCTGCTCCTTTCCCCGCTCCAGTCCCTGCCCCTGTCCTCGCTCCGTTCCTGCTCCCGTCCTCGCTCTTGTCCTCACCACCGTCCCTGCTCCGGTCCCCGCTCTTGACCTCACCACCGTCCCTGCTCCCGTCCCCGCTCTTGTCCTCACCACCGTCCCTGCTCCCGTCCCCGCTCTTGTCCTCACCACCGTCCCTTCTCCCGTCCCCGCTCTTGTCCCCACTACCGTCTCTACTCACGTCCCCGCTCCCGTCTGCGTTCTTACCCGCTCCCGTCAACGCCACTCCTGTCACTGACACTGTCACGTTTCCATCTCGACAGTCTTCCCGGCCCTTTGTTCCCGCCAACCGTTCCTGCCCTGATAAACCCTTGTATGCTTTCGTGCTCATTAAACTTGCAGACGTTCGTATTGGCCATTGCTCGATTTTAGTTAAATAATTTCCGAAAATTGGAATAACCATTACTGAATATTGGATAGCTATAATTTTGGTATTTGTTAGATCATTGCCGAATGTTATAATAATGTCCTATAGCGTCCATTGCTTTCTCCGGCCAACCCATTTAGCCGCCAACATATTGTGCTAGTGCCTTTCTTCCTCGTGATATAAGTTGGATGTCACACTTCGGTTTGTCAATTTGTTACGTGGTAATATGTGGATATGGACATGGCTATCTTCCCTTAAGTTAGCTAGAATCAGTTCGAATACTTCAGCTCTAATGCTTCGTCACTCAGTCAATGGTGACGGAATGAATTGCGAGATTCATTGCAAAAGGAAAGGTTCTGTTTTTCAGAAATGTGTGCAGTTGTGCTTACAGTGTCAGGCGACATTTCTAAGATGAGTGAGAAGTGAGAGTGTAGGAATAACATTGATATACTCACCATAGGCCGTGCTTTTAACTTGTTGCGAATGATTCAGTCACATAGTGACCGTGTGATCAAGGCTTGGTAAATGACAAATAATTATAATCTCGCCGTAGAGGCCCTGGGCTCGATTGCAGGAATCTTTTCATTACATGTTATGTGAGATGACAGAAGAATTCTTAAATGTTTAATTGCTATTTCTTGCGTTGAAAAGCAATTGTTTCAATTTAAATGCTTTTTAATCCATTTTGGATAATACTAATTGGATCATGATTGTCAGCTAAAATTCAATTGGGCGCCAACATTTTCACAGGAATTTTCTGTGGCTCATGGCTCAGCAGCAGGAGAAAGATAGCATTGTTATCAAAAGTGGTTATCTCACTCACTAAAAAATGGGTCGTGATGACCAACTTGAGAAAATCAAAGGCTTGTCCAGAAATGGACAAGAAATTTTTAACTCACGTGATCTATTTTGGGCCAACCTGTGCTAGTTGTGACTCGCTTGTACCAGTCATGGATGACTCACACAAGGCGAAACTGTAAAAAAGTGAATTCGGCCGAGTCGTGTTGACTCACAATATGAGAAGTGGGTCGAAAAAGTGCTCCAATATTTGGACAAGCCTCTGACTCACTCAGGTGGGTTATGATAATTCCTAACTCATTTTCTTGATTGTGTTGAAGGCTTTGACGACGTAGGAAGTATATTTGTTTTATTTCAAATGTTTTTGTGCACTTAAAATGGTTAACCAATATATCATTGATTCTTCTATTATGTTATAGAAGTGCATTTTTGCTTGAGTCTTGGATTCAGTCGCATTTCGTTGCTGGTAACAAAAATCAGAGCTGGAGTTAACTCATACCAATAGAACCATTACACATAAATAAATCGCTTTATCTGCGCAAAGACAGAAACTTTCGCGACGATTTTGATTTCAACTTTGATAAATTTCTGGCTTCTGTTATTTCTTAGCACCGGACAATGAATATGATCATAGTTCACAGAACCCAGGATATATCGATCAAATCAGCAATAATATGGTTTGTGAAAGAGGTAGCCGTGTGATCTCACTGCTCAGGCCCCATAGGCAACAATTATGCATGTGCATTGATATGTATTTCAATTTACTTGAGGTTTGTCGGATTGCTTATTTTAACTTTTTTCGACCACACACTTGCTACCAAAAAATATAATCAAGTTACTTTCGTTTACTCATTAACCCTAATCATTTCGGAAGGCAGAAAATGATGTATTTTAAAGTATTCGGTAAAAACAATTAACGAGAAGTCTAGCAAGCTTGAGTGTTGAAATACTATTAAAATCTCTGTTTTCAGATCGATAGACTCTAGACTCTGTTTCAGATCAATACGCTGTTAAGCGTGTGGTTTGATTTCAATAACGGTTGATTTTTGCTAACCTTATGTATTTACTAACCTAAAGTAAACTTTTCCTCGTGCATTGAGCCATGTGGGCGTACGAGAAAGCATAATTTTTCAACTACCAAGCGTTCTGCGCAAGTTGCAATGTAACATCCGTTAACATCGGAGTATTTTAGTCACAAATCCTCACCTGCATCGTTAGTGGCGAAAAAAATATGTATAGCTCTAGTCACATGCCCAATTTAATTTCAAGTGCCTTGCATACCCGAAGCCAATATTGTGAAAAAAATTAAGGTGCCCATTACGAACTGAGGAGGCTTCACACAGTTTTCTGATAGGTTTAATCAGGCGCGAAATGGCTACCAATACTTTATTCAATCGCTAACCATGAGCCTTTTTGGAGAGTTTGTTGACTCAAAATGTTAGAATTGAATGACGTCCGGAAATGCAGCTGGTAAGGCACATTGCTCCAGCTCTAGCATGAGGTCTTAGCTCGACGAGTGACAAACCCAGCAGCAGCAATGCAAACGGATAATGTGCTTACATATCCACTTCAACACTGAGCGTTTCATTACCACTTTCATCCATATACGTCTGCACGTTACCATTTCATTACCTGCAGCATTTTAGCGTTGAGTATACCGTATACGTGACCAATAGGTAAACTTCAGTGCGCTTGTGTTGAGTGTACGTCATCACGAGACCATGGTGTTATTCTCAATGCGTTTGCATAGAGCGTTCGTAAGTACGTTATTGCGTAATTTGCAACACGCTCATGTTTTGTTTAAGAAAGCACACGCGCATCGCATGTTCGCCAGCATACGTCGATACATAGCGTCATGTGCAGCGTGCACACGATATGTGAGCTGTGAAGTACACTGTACACACAAGTGCATTGCGTATTCGCCAATATGCATGCTTAGCATTATAGCATGTACGTCAACCCACGCACGTTCCATGGCTTCAGCACTCACGTTTCATAGGCATTTCTAGCAAAACAACCCACATTGTACTGATGTATTCCCCTATATTGATGTGGAATAGGGTTCCTCGTTCATCCGGTACCTCTAATTCTAAACAATGAAGGGCAGCGGGAAACGAGAAGAAGTGGAGACATGGGCAATTTATAGGTAGTAGGATGATGGGTATCGTTTGGTGTAGTATGCTGTGTCGGTTGACACTTTGTTCTCATTTCAATTGTGTTATCTCTTATCTCATGGTATTTATTAAAGTAAACGACTTGAAAATAATAAGGTTTGTAAGGCCCGTTAATTCTGGACATGCTTTGTTACACAAATTTCTTAAGTTTCCCTATCGATTGCTTTTAAAAGTGAAATGTCAGTATTTCAATCATCCGAGCCCCGTATTCAAAAGCTACGTGATTGAGCTTCTCAAGATTTTAGCAGTGATGGAAGTCACTTGAGGTATGTTTGCATGATCTTTTATTTACGCTTATAGTGCTTAAATGCTCTAGATAGGCTCTACTTTCAAGTTCACAATGGCAGCCTTGTAAATTTTTGTGACCGAAGATTTTGCATTGTCAACAATCGATTGGCATTTCGTGGTTAGGTCTTGCATCGTCAGTCGGCACTGCATCGGCGAGTCGGTAGGCTAGTCAGCCAGTACAAGCAACAGAAGCAAGTTCAAGATATGTTTGAATATACAGCAAGGTTTTCAGTTTCTGTTCGTAACTTAGTTCCACGTTATCAGTTGTTTTTTCTTAATCCCGTTATATCATCAGGTTTCCTAACGGAGCTAGTTAAAAATATCAAATGAATTTGGTTATTTCAGGAACCACCAAATACCAATTCTAACAAAGTATTGACTAATCAAATTGCCACCGAGCCCAAGCCTCACTGCCAACAATGCTAGAATGGCTACCAATTTTAGCGGGAATTTTCAAGTTTGTTAGACTTCTTCTACTGCAGCCTGGTCTAGAATTTTTCTACCGTCTGTTGGAGTTTTTTCTACCGCTTTCTGGCTAAATTTTCGTACTCATGCAAAACAGTTCCCTATACGGAAATTTCTATAACTATATATAAGGACGCATAGAACGGCAAATTAGTGGAAAGTCAAGTCTATGGTATGGGGTTAATGCAGGAGAAAATATGAATTACGGGTCTTGATTGTCTGATCGGTTGTTGCCTAGCATTGCATTTTCCCCAATTATTAGAATTTATCGTAAATCTATTTTTACACCGCGCCATATTGAAATGGTTATAAATAGCTATTCATACCTATGCAGTAAATGGAGTCTTGTGGATACATTTATCTGGCGCTGATTACTTCTAGAGATGCTGTTTTTCGTGTGAGAATGCTTAGTATACTGTGTCTGTGTGAGAATGTTCAATGGTGGTAAATATGGGAAAATGTTTGAAAATTTCGAATGTGAGGAAAGTTCTGCTATTGTTAATGTGGGTCAACATTTCGAACTGTGGATGGAATTTTTTTCCATGCATAAATACGGTTGATATAACAGACAGAATCATTACATTTTTATAGGTACTCGAGTTATAGCAGTTAAAATTAATGTCGGTGTAAATTCTTATAGAGTTGGAAAATTTTTTTTTTGCCATGTACAATATAATTATTGTGCCGCAAGCAGCCACATAAATGCGTCGTCTTCTAAGCCCTCCCTAACCTAACCTAAAAACGTGCATTTTTCAACTCCGCTCCCAGGTTCGACCGTGCCTGCTCCTGGTACAAATTCGCCTCATGGCGCGCCCGCCTTGCGGTCGCGAGAGAAGTCCAGTCAGTTAATAATGTCAGTTAGAATAGAAGTGTCGGCACTGAAGAAATAGGCTCATGGCCTATAATACATAGGTTAATATAATAATAGTGTTAGGTTAATAATGGACATAGGTTAATAGAAATAATAGGTTAATACAGTGCTTAGATTTGATCTGCATTTGCACTGGTTACATAGCTTATGAAATCCGAAAGATAATTAACTGTAAATGAAAGTGGCGGGTACAAGTGAGCAATGCAAATGAAGTTCAGGCTTCCTTATTAGTTTGTACGAACAAATGGAAGATTCGTTGTCATGGCAGGAATGTTCTAAGTGCGCAGATTGAGACCTATCGAACTTGAGCGAAAAATTTGAGGCAGTAATTTAAAAACGCTATGAGTTCGTAAATCCACCAGCCAATCATTGACAGCTTTTTAAGTTAAACTCACCAATCTCCAAGCCTCAGTTATCGACGTCTGCGTGGGGAACTCATTGAAGCATACTCATGGCTTATACAAGGTCCCAGAAGGATTACTAGAATTTGAAACAAGAATCAACACCAGGGGCCACGGCTATAAACTAAAAAAAACTGCATTGTAACACATCCATGCGACAACATTTCTTCTCGCTTCGAGTCACCGACATATGGAACAGCCTCCCTGATAGCATCGTTCACGCTCCGAGTATGAACGCCTTCAAGAACAGACTAGACGAAGCTATGCAGGAGCATATGTTCAGTCTTAAAATGCCTAGCAAATTACGGACCAGGCAATAAGTCCAGACGAAGCTATGCAGGAGCATATGTTCAGTCTTTAAAATGCCTAGCAAATTACGGACCAGGCAATAAGTCCAGCAGCTATCTCAATCAATCGTCAGTTATGGAAAGATCGGGTTCCAAAGACCGGATCCCTTGTGAATCAAGTCACGAAAAATTCAAGTATCGGCAACAGGCCATGGGCCTATTTCTTCAGTGCCGACACTTCTAGTCTAATAACGAATGAGAAATCGAACGCTACCGGTATATTCACGAGCGAGTTCTGACGGTACCGCTCCAGGTTGTCTTTACGTAAAAATTAACGAATAAATGTATTTAAATACATTATTTAAAAAGATAATGACACGAGTTGAGGTTAATAAGGTAATATGATTTTTCTACGAATAACCATGTTAGAGCTATATATTACCTATATATGTGCACAATAATTCTGGCCTAGCGTATTTTCGACCACTTTTTACCTGATTGATGTAGTTATTTCAATTTATCTCACAATGATTTTTCTTTCTCAACTGTTTGATCCACGCTGCTGCGGGAGATATTTTTGCATTCGCAACCCAACTGCTGGTAGCTTTAACTTGAAATTGAATGAGAAATTTTTCTGAAGTCTTCGAAGTGTTTAATCACTAATCGCGCTGGACTTTGAGTGCAGAAGAGAGCGTAGGTTGTATCAAGGAGACGACCGCACATCAATACATACATAGGGTTAACTCTAATTAAACTTTAATTCTTGGCGACGTGACCCAATAATTGTCTGCACCCCTCCGCCTCGCCGCGACAGTTTAAGAGAAAACAAGTTAACGTGTCATGAGAACGTCAGGATAAATAACGACATAAGTGACTGGAGAATATAATGAGATCCAACGTATTAAGAGAGAAAAAGGTCACGAACCAAGAGCAGTGCTAATTTCACCAGCGCGTTTGGTCAGAGACGACAGGCGAGAAGCATCGATACCATAGCCAATTTTTCTGGAACTATTTATAGGCCCCGTCTGTGAAAGACATGTTAGTTCATAAAATGAATCCAGATTTACTGGTGTATTCCCCTTATCGACTTGTCCGTCACTTTTGCGCGCGTTCCAACGGGAGCTGCTCAGTGCAATTTCTTGCAAATTTGTTTTTTAGCGCATTTTCTCATTTATGGAAAAAAAGGCGCTGTTGTGCTCATGTTCGTCGGTCTGTCAGGAACTTCGCGGACGGACGAGAAAATGCGCTCTCTGTCACTCACTGCAGTGAGCACTGATCTAATTTTTTCCAAATGTTACTTTAACATGACCCAAAGTTGTAAGGTTAAAAATTGAAATATTCTAGACTGATTTTGCTTTCCATTAGCTATTACTTTCCATTGATGACAGTTTTCGGTTAATTGAGAAAAACCAGTGGCTGATGAACGTTAACCTCTCTAAAATTTTGTTATTGTTTTACAATAAAATCTGCGTTCGCAGTTTCCTCGCAAGTTTTTTTTCAACAAAACTCTTCAGTTCTGCCCACAGGATCGTCCGAAACTGGCTTGATACAGGGGGCATTAGATAAAGCATCTCAACGGGCTTTCGTCTAGACCGGAATTTAATGCACCATTGTACTGTCCAGAACACGATCAATTTAATAGTCCAAGACCTCGCGCTCTATGAGGACATGTGCTGCTTGTTTGCGTTCATGGAATGCGCACCGCTCCAGTAGAATAGAATAGAATAGAAGTGTCGGCGTTGAAGAAATAGGCCCATGGCCTGTTGCCGATTCTTGAACTTTTCGTGACTTGATTCACAGTAGAGATATCGATGACTTGCAAAGCCTCCTTGCCGATTTATTAAACTCGATAAATGATGCTTCAGTAGATGCTCGATTAATTATTATTGTATCTGCAAAAGTTACGTATAACATTGATTTGATTTGGCTACTAACGTGGCCAGTTGCATGTACCTACGCGTCGTGGGTGCGCAGCCGTAGACCAGCAAATTAACGCTCAAATCAGCCCTGGAGCCAACATCAACCATCTAAATGCTATAGATATTGTCATCCTGGCACCTAAGCAGCTGTAGTCAATTGACCTATCTCACCACACGAACTTTAAACCAACACTGCTTCAGCACACAAGCTGCTACTCCACATAGTTAACGGTCAATACGTTGTTCCCCAATGCTTTATAACCCATACCATCACTTCTTACACATGCTGTTAATGCTGGCTGTGTATCAACAGCGGTATGGCATAGGGAGTTGCTTACCGAAAATCGTGATTAGGTTAGACGGCATGGGATAGAGCTGTTGGACGGTTCTCAATCCGGCGTAGAGCGATTGTATTGGTGGCTTACTTCTTATTAGCTCGCTGGTTAATTTCCATTAAGGGGATTTGTACTATTGGCTTGTAACATATAATCCCGGAGTCTACTCTGCCCTTTAGCAGGCTTACGCACGGAAAGGAGGATGAAAGATATGCTGGTCTTGGGCAATGCTGGCCTCTGGCATACATCCCGAGAAGATAGGCGAACAACTGGCTACTAAATATTATAGTGGCATCCCCACATAGTAGTTTGGGGCCCTGTCGATGGGAAAAGGCACTTAGCGCCCGGTGACAATCGGTAATTCGGTATGATTTTAAAACCTATCCCTGTAAAAATTTACGCGCGGCTATCCTTCCGATTTCGGTTGCGACTCTCGGATTAGAGATGAATCAGATGCAAAATGGCCGCCTCTTCTATTTAGCCGCCAAATAGGAGCTATTTTGAGTAGTTTCGTGGAAAAAAAAATATAAGGGTCAAATGACACACGAAATCAAATTATAGTTACTAGCTGTAAACGTCTTTGCATGAAATTGAGCCTCTGAGTCTGATAGACTGTGCTCTGATCTTAAAACTAAGCGAGTAGTACTATATATACCGCACATATATATAACGTACAGAGATTGAAATGCCCCCTCCCTTCCCCCCCATAAGGGGGGAAGGGAGGGGGCATTTTTTTAACGCATTTTTCAGATTCGGCCGTGTCTGTCCTGAACGTATCAGGTACCAAATACGCGCGCCCCATGATCGCCCCAAGCTCGACGGGTAATTTCACAAGATTCCATTTCGGCGCTTATTTCGCTCCGGCAACCGGAACCTAAAGCGGACATAGAGCTTCTAATTTACACCGTAACAAGAATTTGGGGCGTCCTTGTGCCAGCGGCTGACAGGAATAAAAGTTTCGATAGGGATGAAGCTGTAGCCAGATTAACTACTCAGTATGCAGACTGGTACTTAAAACATGGTAAATATTATGCCGAACCAAAATATAAAATTCGAAATTGTGATTCTTCTTCATTTGTTCCTTAATTTATTGTTCATTAGAATATGTAAATATTTGCGGACTTCATTTCACAGTAGCTTTTAAGGAGCGCTATGCGGGGGCTTACAAGCACGCTTCGGTGTGAATGGAGTTGAGGTTGCTTGTGCAATTCACGTAGTTTGGCGGTTGGCTGGTGATCGTTGTTGTAGTTTAGCGTAGTATTTTTTCTATTGCTGTGTAGAAGGATCCACTTGTGGCAGCCAGTACAAGACAGGCAGGGCCACAGCCAGCTTGGAGGTTAGGTTTAGAAAGAAATGATAGATGTACATTTTCCTTCTCTCGAACACACTAGCGGTCACAGTTAGTCGTAATGGAGTCGTAAATCAACTTGCTGACACGTTATCGTCTACCTACTAGAAAATCTCTAATCCACCTGAGTACATTTCCCCCTATTCCCTAAGACTTCAGGCAAATGCCGCTGATGCGAAACACGGTTCAAATGCGTCCAGCAGGAGATTCCAATCGTTCAATCCTGTCAGCATGTTTGATCCTTTTTCAATCATAATTCTGTATCGAGATGAATACAAACTATAAGCTGAACTTGGCGCCATCCAATACATTCAAGGCGCTATGGTGTCGGCCTCGCGACTCGTCTAGACGACGTTCTTGGCCAGCTCCTGTATTAGATGATATGAACGGGCTGGACCTGGCGTCCGTCACGTCGGCTAGACCACCCCCCTCTTCCAGAGCGACATAGGACCATAGGCTACATAAATAGTCTTATTACTACAAGCAAGGAAGGCGATCTGCCCTCCGTTACTGTGGAGGCAGGAGGAACTTCGCCACAGGATGTCCCCCCTCACTAATACCGAGTCGCCCATCAGGGCCAGAGGCCAAAAAGCCACAGGGCGAGGCAAGATGAGACAGAATACAAAGAAGAAACTTCTTAAATGACGTTACGAAGGCTGCAGTTTTAAAACCAGCGCACCATCGAAGCTGAAAATTCACGAAGAAGGCTGCCACGTCAAATGTCCTATGAAGACCCTATTAGGCGCCATACGAGAATGAAGCATCCTTAACGACTTGCAAAATTTACTTGGACGCCAGAAGTGTGCGACCTAACAGGCCCATTTTTCCTAACCCATTTTTTTCTATACGATTTTATAGAGATAACTCACATGAGTCCCACTTCATATGTAACAAGAAATAAATATTCGTATACAGACTTCAATAAACGTTATGGGTCGTAAAGCCACAGACTACGAAACCTGCAATCGTTAACGTCGCTAGCGATCTAGCCTGTAAAGATCGCGAGAGAAACTGAAGAACGAGAGATATTGGACGAACCTAGAAAATGAATTAATTTTATTTGAACAGAAATTTTCAATGCCCTTATGGACGGCGAGGCCCGTAAGTGTACACTCAGGATAACGGGTTTGATTTTTGGAATCTCCAAAATGAACGTGCCGAAGGCCAGGAAACAATTGGCCAACTATTTCCGGTACCTCGTACAGCAGGTAGTTTCGAAGTATATTCCGGGCCTCCAGATATTAGACTTCGGGACCGCTAGTGGTTTTGCATTAAGATACGCAATCATATCATTAATTAAATGCTAACTGTTAAATTGTAGCATGCTAGAATGTGCAGCAAGTTGATGAAGAACGAGCTGCTCCGAAGAATTTAGAACTAAATACTTGAACTACAACAAGCATGTGTAAGGATAGGAGCCAGCTTGCTGGAAAACTCAAGATTAATGCCTAAGGGTATGCACACAGTGAAAGCAGGTTGCCAGCGTGCTGGTTACCTGCTCAGGCTGGCGCCTGAAACCATAGAATACAGAAGCCTATTCGTACAGGTTTTCACTGTGAACACATACATTATTATCCTATGTTCATTCTTGTTGCAGGTTGCCCGCGCGAGCAAACCTGCTTTCACTGTGTGCGTACCCTAACACTACGTATAACAGCTACCTGAAAATTCTTTTAGAAAATGCCTTATAGCTAAATCCTTAATAGCCGCAGTAGCGCGCTTAGCAGCTCGAATTGTTCCGGTCGCTGCATCGACTGGACTGCTTCTTCAATATCAAGCGAGGTTTGCCTACGGGCAGGGTCGCCTTTCTCGAGCAAAATCAAGTCGTATGACGTAGAAGTCTCGCCATTGTCTTTCCGCATTTCTGCTGGCACAACTTCGTGAATATCGTTGAATTCATCATTAGTTGCTACCCCCACAGGATACGAAAATGGTTTGGTCAAAGCTGGCTTAACAGCAACGATGTCACCAACCTTAAATGTGAATTTGGCATCTGTGAAGGTAAGAATCGTGCAAGCGGAATTGTATATAGTCACCCATGCAACGAGATTTGGATGGATTACTCCCTACGTTAAATTACTTGGCAATTAGTTTCCATTCCCGTCTAGGGCTTCTTCGAGAAGCATTAGGAACTTAATCCAAAGTCAGGTTTGATTCACACTGCAACTTATGCAGGAAGAGCGGTAGCCTAACGTAAAGTGTGCTTCTGCCCGCAGCTCCGTAGAGAGTCTGCTTTCGGAGACTAAAGAGGATGCGAGCAGGCCAATCGGTTTTGTTCTTAGATGCGAAATTAAAGATGGCGGGAACAAATTGGCCACAAGAGAATTTAGATTGAATTGAACAAGTCCCGGAATCTCACTGCCACAATGTAAAATTGTGCAACATGAGTGGCACCGCACATGAGTAAATCCTAGAAATTGTTATTTTGTTCACTTCATTGATGGTTTTCATGTAAATTTTAAGCATGAGCATTGTTGTTCGAACTACTTCTAGATCGGAAGAAACATTAACGAACTAAAGATTCACTAGTGGCTCCTCCAGGCACAGTGGAACAGAAATCACCGTTGCCAGATGGTATATTTCTATACCAGATTTCACAAATCTGCTATTTTCATGTATCTGGCATGAATATTTTAGATCTGGTATATTTGCCTAAGTCTGGTATTTTCTGACTTGCTGCATTAAATTCCACCTCTGAACTTTGAACTTCCTCCAGCGTAGGCGTAGATTATATAAATTACCTTCAGAGCGGTGTGACTAGAGGTTTCCCGCCATTTATGGAACCGCAAGTTTACCGCTTGCTGAAATAACCTCAATCTAATTGTTAACATTTAACAAAAGTGCTTAGTGCAATATAAGCACGAGAGTGATGACCCTTGATTGATTACTGATCACTGTGATCAGTGATGGTATGGCCTAGGACGAGTGAAGTTGTCGAACTGATCTCTGCGACGCCAGCTCCACCATATTTGCTGGGTAATTCAAGAGTGCCACTTATTGGAGTGCCACTTGAATTCTGGGGTACCTTTCAATATTTAACTGATCTTGAAAATCATCATCCATTCACAGAACTCTGACTGCCAACTGCATCACTTGTCTACTTTGACGTGTCTCCACTCTCTCCAATGCATTCGTGGAGTGAGTGTTTCCACAAGTTACCTATGTGAAAACAAGCAACGAAATAAAATTTCAACTAAGGTACTAGATTCCGTTATTTGGACCAAAAGCTAACTGCTCACCTGCAACAAGTGATCACAGCAGAAATGTTGGATTAATGCACTATGCAAGCATGTACGAAAATAAGCAAAAGGAAGATGACCTGTTTCCGTGGCTTGCTCATGTTAAGCGAAGGGGAAGAAGTGAAAGAAAAGTGTCAAAATGTTCCCAACAGAGGGAAAAAATATAACGTTTTCAATTTGGCTAACTATCGTCAAGCCAGATAGATGCACATTACATAAGATATTGTTTTCTTTTTCTAACCAACGTATCTGACGAATAGTTTCATTAAATTTGGATTATTAGTCTGTTGTATTATTAGTCTGTTTTTTAACAATAGAATTTCTGGTATTTTGAGCTATGCAATCTGGTATTCTCGCCTAAAAAAAACCTGGCAACACGTTGGACACAGTAAGATATTCTGCGAGCAGTAGACCGTAGCAGCTCTGCGGCACAGCTATACTGGACCTGTCGGCTCACTCGGCTGCATTTGCCACGGTCGACCACGCCACCTCGACGTATCATGCTACTTGTGTGAATATTTATATACTTCTTATTAAGATCATAATACAGGGTGCGGCGCGGGAACTTACTTATTTGAATTGCGCGCCACGTGGCGGCCATTAGTCCTAGGAAGGTGGCGCCATGCGCAATATGGTGCGCGGGCTATGAAGTTTTTCGTCCATCTTTGTAAAAAAGAAAGAATTAAAACGCTATCTTTAATACTTTTTACTTTGTGATTTTTTTAAAAGAGTAAGTTCCCACGCCGCACCCTGTATATCTTATAAGGATCAATTACTGGATCAAATGTTTTAAACTTAGAAGAATATCACATTTTCGTCAAATCTTCATATGTAATCAAAGGTCTTTTTATTTTATTTGACACGACGATGTTCTTAAGTACATCCTTTCCGAAACTTGCAGAGAGTCTCTCAACTAAGTTTAGCAGCGTTATTAGAGGCGCTTGCGTAAATTCAGGATTCTTCATGCGGCTCAGTGCGGCAGCTCATTCCTATGCTAATGAGACATTTAGGCATACACCATAGGAAATTTAAGGCAGTGGAACATATTTTCGAAAACAATAAAAAAATTCGGAAGCACTGAGAACAGAATTGCGTCGGATGGTCCTTCAGGGTAAGTAAATTTTTGCATCGGTCATATTTGCAATGACCATCACTTTTCAAATGTGTTTACCACATTGAATAGGCATAGCGAATGATTAATGTAATGTTAATGAAATGACTAATATAAACTTGCATTTGACCGCAAATATCCTGGGAATGGAGCGATGCTAATCCGCTTGTTTAGCTCGTGACAATTTTTCTATTTTGCTTTCGAGTTAAACAGATATCTGAGGAACGACTGGATTTCCTAAAGGCCGGTTTAACCAAGAGCCTTATACGTATAGCCGTATAACTCGCAAACGAAGGCAAAACGAAAAAATTGTATACATCACCATTGCTGAGGTTAGGTATTTAGTACTAAATTCCGTTCAAATCTGTTCAGTAGTTTTGGAAAAAAATTTCTTGATTACCAGTACTTCGTATTTAAGAACGTATTGCTGTTTAAATCACGAATGAAGGGGAAGTGAAAAAAAACTCGCGAACGAAGGCACAATCGAAAAAAATTTCACGAGCTCAACATTACCGTTCGGTAGTTAGGACTGTAAATTCAAAATTTCGTTCGAATCTGTTCAGGAGTTTGGAAGAAATTACTTGATCACTGTGAATTTCGGCCTGTATTGTCATATGACTGGCAAAATTCAAACTATTTTTACGAGCAAAACATCATCTTTAGGTCCTAATGAATACGTGTACCAAGTTTCATGGAGTTAAGTTCATTCGTTTGAGAGATATTCCTTGTTCATTGAATTTGGTAATTGGTCGTGAGACCGGCCGCGAGCCCGGCCGTTAACTTGTCAGAGACGTAAACCCAGGAGAGATTAAAAAAACATATCTGGGTGAAAAAACCAACTCTGGGAGTCGTGTGCTGCACGTGTTGTGTACAAATCGTGGAACAAAAGTTCGAAATTCTGACATTGACTTCGGAGTTCGGACTACCGCTCCCCCCTACCGCCCTCTTCTTCCTTACCGCCCCCCCCCCAAATTTTTTCCACCGCCCCTAGGGGGGGAAGCGATATCGCCCACTTTGGGAACCACTGATTTATAAGAAGTACATTGGTAATCATAGGTAGCAATTAGACCGAAAATTCATAATTAAACATTAGAGAACACTTCATTTGACTGGGCCCATCTGTACGTCACCGGCGTTATTGCCGCAATAAGGCCGCCACAAAGTAAAGGTTCACAATAATTGTCGTGAAAATGATTAAAACTACCGTTATAATAATCATCAATCGCCCAAATCCAAATAAGATTGCAAGACCTAATTACAGAAAAGGGTATTCTGGGTGTTTCTTTTTCATATGCTTCTTATATTTATGAAGGTAAGCATTCCTGCAAGTGCAACCAGCTATTGGACAGACGCATTTCTTATTATTATCGTGGACTAAATTGATGTGTTCCCTCAAATGGCGTTCCCTATAGAAAATTGTGCCCACACCTCGCAGATGAATTGTCTAGGGCTGCGGGCCCTGTGCGCCTGTGCGATCTTGGCAGAGGGCTTTGATAATTACCATAGGGCTTAAAATAGGAGATGATTACCATATTTTCCTTTGTCTCTGCAAGATACACAAATCTACGGTGTACAAATTGCTGAGTCGGGCGTTGCCCTCGATTGAGCTTCAAATCATCTGCGTTAGTGGGCTCGAGCGGAAAGAGAAGAAGGATCTGAAAACGTACGAAATTAAAACTAAATGATGCAGCCATCGTCCAATATTTAAATGAAAACTATTACTTGCAACTGATGAATTTATTAAGAGAATTCCCCAGTACCGATGTAAAATGAACTATAATGAATCCATCTATAAGTGGTTGGCTATTAAAAATAACATCAACGAGTTAATGTAGTTACTGCTGTAGCGATGACTCACGCTCCTTAAAAAATTGAGCTCTCTGATGACTTTCTTGAGAACTGAGATGTCCCAATTGATGTGGATGCCCTCTTCTCTGATGTCGTCAAGGATGCCGGTGTGCGACGCGTTCTCAGACCCCACCAGGTCCGCGATGACGAGGTGTGACGCTGCTGCCACGTAGCCCTGTGACGGCCGCTCCTCCGCCTACTCGACTCTGCGCATAGAAAACTATATATTACATGTCATTGCAATAATGTATCCAAAAACAATTTCATTGTGCTCTCATGATTGAATTGATTGACCTATGGAGTTTCTTGACTAGGAATTCGACAGATAACTCCCCACATAAATAAGATAAAAGTCTGAAATTTGGAATGTTATCCTAGTCAATTATTTTCAATCTGCAGACCACTCAGTTTTCAAAGTGCTTGTTTGGTGCTGGTGTGGATTCAAGTAGACATTCTAGTAAAACAAAATCTCAAGCACATGAAAAGGGTAATACAATCAAAGTTGTAAATCCATCAGGTTAAATCGCTCGAATATCTTATTTACCAGAAAGGTTAATCCGATGTGCATTTCCGTTGAGTAGAAAGTTTGTCCTAAACGACCGTACCTCGCATGAAATCTGCACGGCCGTATTATGGACAGAAACCGTACCACAGCCGCCGCTTCGCGTCGCTGCGGTTGCCTCTCTCAGTAGCTCTCTCTATATAGCTGTTCACTCAACATTTATACAGATGTCTAATAATAGGTCGAACGGTTGATTTTGCTACGACCTCACTTCGGAATGGTGGCTCTGCATTCACCTACGATGATGCCACTCCGAGCAAGTTTGCCGTAAATCAGCTGATGATGTTCATGACCGTACGGCTGAAGGACTCTCAAGATTCTGAAGACGTGGGATCGGGAGCTGCGATCATTCACGGGCGTGCGGCGCACCTGCCGGTTCTTCTCGCCGCGTTGCAGCAGTGAGAGCAGCTGCGTGAAATCAGATAAATTTAGTGACAGGCTCAGCTGTCTATAGAAGTGAAATTGAGCATTTCGTATTTCTAACTCACCTACATTAATATCCGATCACAATTCGGATTATGGAACACATCCCATAGACCATCCGAAAAAATTGACTTGAATAAGTGGAGACATTCAAACCTACTTAGATTTCTGATTACTCATTTTTATGGTGAAAAATGATTACGTACATAAATGATTACGCGTTACCTGTTCCTCGCTCCTGACAAGTTCCTCTGTGAGGCAGAGGAAGTTGAAGTATCCAGATGCCTCCAATCTTCCCGCCAGAGGACTAATGCCAGGAGCGTTGGCGCTAACAACTAGTAGGTCGAACTTTTTGTTATAAAGTTCCAAGTAAGAACCTCTGAAAAAGAGTCGACATCAGTGAGCAAGTTAAGGGAACATTGAAAATTTCATTCATACTGACAAACATAGTGACATTTAAATGACGAATGACTACAAATTTTAGTGACATAACATAGTGAGGTCGGCGCTGAAGAGTAGGCCTGATGTGGCCTGTTGCCGATTCTTACTTTACGTGATTTGTTCACAGATCTAAAATAGTGTCATTTGACCGGATCTTTTCAGGATTGACGATCTATAGTTTGAATTAGCTACTAGACTTCCACCGGGTTCGATATGGTGCTAGGCATTTCAAGCCTGAACATAAATTTTTTCATAGCTTTATCCAGTCTGTTCTTGTACGAGTTCCTGCTCGGAGCGCGAACGACGTAATCGGGGAGGCTGTTCCACATGTCAGTGATTTGAAGCGAGAAAAAATGTCGCGTGGATAAGCTGCAGCGCAGTTTTTTAGTTTATAGCCGTGGCCCCTGGTGTTGGTTCTTGATTCAAATTCTAGTAATCCTTCGGGGACCTTGTATAAACCATGATTATACTTGTGATGAGGTCCTCGCGCAGACGTCTATAACTGAGGCTTGGAAGCTTCATAATCTTCAATCTTCTTCGTAAGACTTGCCCTTCAAGCCTGGAATAATCCTTGTTGCATGACTTTGAAGATTCTCTTTTAAATTTTCGTCTTTTTCAAATATCGGTGACCACACATCGTTTCCAAATAGATTCGGGCGCACGACAGCAACAAACAACTGCTTCATCGCTTCTGCATCTAGGAACTCGTAAAAACGTCTGATTAGCCCAATAAGTTTGTTGGATGTAATTATAGCTTGCGTTTCAACATGCTTAGAAAATTTCAGCTCCTTGTCAACATAAACTCCGAGATCTTTTTCCACACTAGACTTTTCAATCCTTACTCTCTCGTTGCAACCATGTCTTCCCATACTGCAATTTTGCTGTTCATTGTTTTTCCCGAGGTGAAGTACTTTACACTTGTCAGCATTAAACCGCAGCTGCCACGAATCACCCCAGTTAACTAAACTGTCGAGCTCATCTTGCAATTGCGCTTTCTTTGACGCATTCTTCACTGTAGTTTAAACTTTTGTGTCGTCGGCATACATGGAGCACACGCTGGACACTGCTTCTGGCAGATCGTTTATAAAAGCAACGAACAATATAGGCCCAAGAACGCTTCCTTGTGGCACGCCACTGCGCACTGATACCCAGTAAGACACGGTTCCGTTAATACGGACACGTTGTCGTCTACCAACTAGAAAATCTCTGATCCATTGGAGAACGTTTCCCTCAATTCCCAAAGTCTTCACTTTGCGCAACAGCCGCTCATGCGGAACACTGTCAAATGCTTTGGCAAAATCTAGGTACAATGCATCCACTGGCTCCCTTTCGTCCAGCAGGCGAGTCCAATCGTTCAAGGTAGATAACAAGTTAGTGGTGCAGGATCTGCCGGCAATAAAACAATATTGACATTTTGATAGGAGATAGTGAGCAGTCAAGTGATCGATAATCCTATCCCTCACAACAGATTCCATTGGTTTACAAACAACACTTGTCAGACTGACAGGGCGATAGTTGCCGGGGCTGCTTTTGTCACCTTTTTTGAACAATGGTGTTACTTGAGCTTCTTTCGAGTCGGACGGCAAAGTTCTTCTTTCATTCAAGGTTTTTTTGGAAGAATACTGTGGGACGGCCAGAACGTCTGCTAATTCTTTGAGCAATCTGGGATGGAAGCCGTCTGGTCCACATGACTTGTTGGGATTTAGAGTTACCAGGCGCTTCAGAACCTCTTCTTCATGTATTTAAAAACCTGTTGACTTTGAGCCGACTGGGCGCTTCTAGTTGGAATATATATCTAGAATGGAATCTGGGATACTGTTCAAGTCCTCATCTGTGAGTTCACACTGCTGAAGAACTGATTAAAAACGTTAGCCTTGTACTCATCAGAGATTCAGAGGGAATCTTTCGTTGGTCTACCTATAATGTTAAATCAGATATACCGTCGCTTGTCTTATACAATTCGAACTAGCGTACAAAAAGAAGGCTTTCGGATTCTTTGTTAACATTTTTAGCAATATTTTTTTCAAAGTTTTTCCCTGCAGTGCGACAGACTTTTTTAGCTTGATTACGAGCTCTTGCATACTGGTTATAATCAGAATCGCTACGAGTTCGTAAACTGCGTAAAAATAGGAAAAAAAAATTCTAATTTAGCTATTGAAGACCCCCGGAACTTGGTGCACGGTTAGTCATAAATACGTTATGAACTCAGCTAACTCCATAGTACATATATTAGTCACTTCTTTATTGACCTGCAAGTGTGCAGATACTAAACTAGTTGTTAATCAGCGTAAATTCAAGTTCAAAGCTTCACTTTTCATCAGTCAAATGTTTAGACATTATTCCATATATCTTATTTTCATCCGATTCACGCAAGTCCAATAGAAGTAATCGTTTGATGATAATTATTGCACTATGCCCTTCAATCAGATGTGCAACTATCGTCAAGTATTGTAGACACTCCGTGATGAGTGATCAAGTTCAATGATTGTGTGCTTCCCTATTGACTATTTTATCGGTCTCTGAAGGAATTTTTTACCATTAGTATACAATTCAAGTTTCGGCATCAGAACAGGTTCCTCCTCAAAGCATTTTTCTTTCGTCGCGTCTAATAGAAATTCCAATAAACACGATTTATATACAATAAATGTCTACCGTTTTATGACAATAAACTAAAAGAGATCAATCTAAATTATAATACTTCTAAGCAACAGGCAGCGTGATAAATCATGGTTCTTCGATAAAGTCTCCAGATAACTAGTGTTTTACCGTGCCGGCACCGTGCAGATGGTGAAGTTCATCATACTAATGATTGCTGATTATAATTATGATCATATGAATCAACTAAGTACTGATGGCGCTGCTGTAGTAAACGTTCCATTTTTATTTCTATTGTCGGTGCCTTGCAAGTTGCTCGAGACACTCCAGACGGTATAAAAGTTGCCTTGCTCGAGACAGTATAAAAGTCGCCCTTGCTCGAGACTATTAAATAAGTCGCCTTGCTCGAGACAGTAAAAAAAGCCGCCTTGCTCGAGACAGTACAACGCCGCCTTGCTCGAGACAGTATAAAAGTCGCCCTTGCTCGAGACTATAAAAGTCGCCTTGCTCGAGACAGTAAAAAAAGTCGCCTTGCTCGAGACAGTACAACGCCCCCTTGCTCGAGACAGTATAAAAGTCGCCATGCTCGAGACAGTACAACATCGCCTTGCTCGAGACAGTATAAAAGCCGCCTTGCTCGAGACAGTATAAAAGTCGCCATGCTCGAGACAGTACAACATCGCCTTGCTCGAAAGTTTGAGCGAGCGCCTATAAAATCGTGCAAATCTCATTAGTTTTTGCGAGCTGCTTAGAATAACAAATAGCTCATCGACAAGCGCCAGGCCTGAATTAGTTTGTAGTTACACAATAATGGTAATTTTTCCTCCTGTCCTGAGTAGTGGGAGCCATGACGCATGTTAGCTTAATCAAGCGCCCGACCGAAATAATAATTCGTGGAAAATTGGGTAGCTTTGTGCGATTAATCTCAGTATATCATGGTACGATTTAGGTGCTTCCAACAATCTACAAGCTAGACGGCGTCAGTCGCAAGCTAACTGCGGATGAGAGAGAGGTGAATGCAAGAGCAGACGTGTTGAATTCCTAGTACTTATATACACTTTTAATTTATCTTATTCGCCTAGAGAATGCGTGTAAGGCGCAATGTACACGTAGTCGGTTTATTTGTCCTCTTAACGCTGGACAGCAGGGCAGAGAAAGCGCCATTACACATACCATACAATATAAGTATATTTTGGCACTGAATTTCGCGTAAAAAGAGAAATATTTGCTATATGTCTTTAAATTTTGAATATTCATCTGACCATGTACAACTGATTCTATAAAGTGTCCTATGTTCGCCATAAACAATTTTATTAAGAAAGTAGAGCGAAAAATTGTGTATGCAAATCCTTCGTTAACGAATAAACGTTAAAAAACATCGAATGAAGAAAGTTTGCTTCAGCATTTTTGTGCGCATAACTCGTTTTGATGAGACTACATTAAATCATAATAGCAACGAAGGAATCCATTTGGCACTAACTTTATTTGCTCGTGAACGAACAGCTCCCCTGATCTCCCGAGCTTGAGAATTTTCGCTTCCTAAAGGTTAATATGTATTATTTTTTAGAATTGAATTCATTGCAGATTATTGACAATTGTAGCTTCAAAAAAAGAAATTATATAAACAATTGGACTCTTCAGGATGTAAAAAAAGAACTTTTCTGCCTATAATAATATATCGTTAATATTGTAATGCAGGAGTATGATATGTATAAAAGGTATTTATTATGATTCGCTGGTGCCATCACGCTGCTTCTTAGTTCCTTACTAGCTACAGTAAACTGTTCGTAAAAAAGAAGCCTTAATTTCTTGACATATTGCATGTCTACGACTTTTAGTTCGGTTTTGCCGGTTAGCTGCAAAAGTTTTAGTTCGCTGCAGCACTGAATCATACACATATTTAGCCCATAAAAAGACTTGTGGCAATTATTTTATTTCTTTATTACTGTACAACTGAAAAATTTCGTTTCATGTCGAGCAACAAAACATGCAATAAAGGCACATCAAAACATGCAATAAGATCACGAAACTCGGCCAGTTAAACAACAGCGTTGAGAAAATCACAGCAATAATTAAAATTTTTAAATTAATTTTCAAAGGAAAACCCATGAAGATGGAGGTAGTAGTGAGTTAGCAAGATTAAACTGTTAAAAGGACAAAATGAACTTTAAGATACGAGTAAATGAAAGAGCACGTGCTTATATGCTGGTATTAAATTAAAAAATATAACGCCACTGATCCACGAGTCTACGCGCACTCCTTAGTGATGCTTGAACTATATCCATTTCAGACAGACTTACAATTAGAACAAGATGGTAATAGTCTCGACCAGCTTCAGGCTGGTCACAGGGTTGTCGTCAGCGTTGTCTCTGCTGAGCTTCGTGAGCGACGGCCGCGTGGCCAGCGTCTTCAAATGCGGGGCGGCGTGTCGCGCGGACGACCGATGCGGGGGCTTCGTCTGGGATGTGGATGCCGTGAGTTACTCAGCATTATGATACTCAACGCACATATTGTTGATAAAAAGAAGTAGGGGAAACAGTCAATTAATTTGCAGTTGTCGGTGTGCGAACCTATGATTTATAAGCGAAATTATCTAGATTAAATTCACTTCCACTATATTTTCCGACATTTTTATGTATTTATATTATAATAGAATTTCTTATATTAGACAATTTTTCTAATTTTTTATTTCCTTATTAAAATCATTGTATTAATATAATATGGCTATACCATAATTATTAAAATTTAAAGAATATCGAAGGGAATATTACATTCTTGAACACGAGGAATGACGAATTTAATAGAATTGCCAACTAATTATTTCGAACAGTTCCGTCATCAGTTCAGGTAAAATTACTGCACTGATGCTTCATTATTGTCTGTTTTTGACGAGAACAATCAATGAATCATTATTTTAAAAACTAGATGCTACTTATTGCTACTGCCTGATAACAATTCCCTTCATACCCTACATGAAACTATTTAAAAGGGTTACTTGCCAAATTTATTATTTAAAGTCATCTTTCAACCAAAATTCTCAGGTTAGAAAAAAATTTGTTTACGAATACCCAACGAGTTTGGTAAACGTTCTAGGATTCATCGCTTAAACGGTATCGGTTATCCAATTAAATTGTAATCTAAAAATAGTTAAAGTGAAAAATGCTGGCTTACTCTTGCGACTACCGAGCTTATCAGTTGTTTTCCAAACATAATTATCGTCATTTGCACTTGTATATTCTTGTAGCTATCGTCTAGTTGAGAAGTGGGGGCTTGATAAAATTAATTCATCAAATTTTGACGTAGTTACAATATTTTCCATGACTGAATTTCTATGAACTAATTATAATTAATTTCATTATCACCGCACAGAACTCAAAATAGATGGTTTCTCAAGAGCTGTGATGTATTTCTGTTGAACTTCCTGCCCTTTTACTTTTCTTTTATACTTGATTGCGGGGCAAACAACAATTTTAAGGATGATCTTTTTCAGCGTTTAGAAAATTTGTGCCTCTAGAATTAGGAAAAAACTCCAGTTAAATGAGCTTTGGTGTTTTCAACAGTGCTTTTCTTATCATTTGACTGGAAATTAATTTTTTGTACTATTTATTACGTAGGAAGCACTTCCATTGCGTTGTGAATTTGAGACACTAAACTCATTGGGTACACCGTACATGTTGAGTATGGTGGCCCCAATGCGCGTTGGGTTCATTATCCGTGTGCGGTCTGTTAGCTACAATGCGTTTACGTTGTGTGATGCGAGTCAATATGCGTGTTGGATATGATGGACGTTGTGAATTTACTCGTTGTTTCTTTACTCTAGTTTTGTTCGGATTAATTACCTGGATCATCAAAAGATCATGGGTGCAATAGTTAGACATTGAGCGGCCCAATTAAACTGTCTAGAAATTTTGTTTCGTCGGGTCACTATGTACATCAGTGTAGCGTTTTCATTGTTCACTTAGCTAAAGTTCTGATCGGCGGTTAAAAAAGCATTTATGATTTCTCTACCTTAAGTGTTCCCCGTTTGTATCTGCTTTCTACTGCTCGACCAGGTTGCTCCATGTCGCTTCGTTGTGGACCCAGCGGTGGTCGGGAACGTGTCTACGAACGTGTCGGCCGCGTACGTCATGGCCAACAACTACGCCGGTAACTCCGCTATCTTGGAAATCGCTACGCCTTTCTTGAATTGGGAGTGAGTACAAAACTTTCAATGCATTATATTTTTTAGAAAAACACTTTGGATCGACAGTCGATTTCAGTTTAAACGATAATGTTACTTAATTTCCATAAATTTTCCTGGAGCATTGCTTACGATTGAGTTCCTTTTCAGAAGTCAATATTGTGTGAGGGAAATTTTTTTGAAAATTATTAGTTTTCTAATGCACAAAAAGTACTTATACACGCAAATAGCGACACCTTAGTTGTTAGAAAAACCAGGTTGTTTGCTGAAGATCAAAATACTTAATTCCTGGACGAGCGTCGTTATATATTTGATTAGTGAATTTTGAGCTCTCATTTATCCACATCATCGAGAGCCGTTATTACTAAGCCTATATTCTAGTCTATGGTTGAAGCAGATAGAAAACAGTTTTAGGGGGCGGGAGTGAAGGTTGCAGAGGACAAAAACTATTATTGTGGGGACGGCAGCGAAGGTTAAGCTATTTACTTAATCAAGCTATTTCGCACCGGAGGTAAAAAAATAATGTCGCCAGCAAAGCGGAATGTCGCAATTATTTAGTCTCAAATTAATCATCACCAACAACGGGCGGAAGGTCTCAATGAGACGAAGGGACAGGTGAAAAGCAACAGAAACGAAGATACTCGGAACAAGCGGTCGCTTACACGGAACGTCTGCCGCCCGCTCGAGAGAGACATGCAGAGAAGGGAAATGTAAGGAATTCTGCCAACATAATAACTTAATGTAAGGTATCCTACCCACATAATAACTTAATGTAAGGTATCCTACCTACACAATAACTTAATGTAAGGTATCCTACCTACATAATAACTTAACCCCATAACTGAGGCCTGCAGTCAGACACCGCGAGCTCAGCGGTGGGGCGCTCAGGAACAATCCCCATAGGAGCGCGAAATCCCATAATTGGACTTCTGACGAGCACAGACACGCGTCAGAAGTCCCCCCTGAGGGGGCATAAAAATCAGACACAGACCTAAGAACAGAAATTGGACAGAGCTACCATCATGAGCTGGGTATAACACCGACACCGGCTGGCCGCTCTCTGCTAAAATACCCGCCTCTAAGAAAATAAAAGAACTGCCTGCATGTCTTAAGTTACCCTACCGGTATATTACAGGGTTTGGGACGGAGATACAAGGACACTGATGACTACTGACGCACGCCCTGCTACTTATAGTGGGTGCAAAAAGTGTCCGACACCAAGGCAAAACTTTATTTATTTAAAAAAAGCTTATTATTAAAGCTTATTCAGAAGCTTATCAAAGCTTATTCAGAAAAATTACATAAACAAACACTGTTCTATACTGTAAATTTACATGAAAAATACAAATATCAAATCAAAACAACAATATATTATTAAACGTTGACTTGATTATTACAATTCTGTGAAAATCAAGGTTCAAAAAAAACATAGTAAACAAATTTGCTCAATACTTCGTCATGTGACATTTAGCTAACCGATTGGGTTACTTGTTTATGTCGGGTGTTCATTTATCTAGGACCACCTGATAGCTTTGTAACTGTGAGTCAGGGTACTTCGTTGTTCCAAGTATGCAGAGGTGGGCAGTAGCGGGCTACATGTAGCGGCCGCTACTCGCGGTCGCTACATTTTTGGTAGCGGTAGCGGCGCTACATTAAAGCAATTGTAGCGGTAGCGGTAGCGCCCGCTACATATTTAGGTAGCGATACGAGGTTTTGCCGCTACAGCGCTACGGCTACATTTATAGATAAAGCCTTTTAATTTTACTTAATAGTAATAAATATTATTTAAAAACCAGCATGATACATACATAACATAAATTACAGAATGAAACTGTACGAAAGAGTTCGGTGTAATGTTGTCAACCTCAGCCTGCTACTAAATAGTGTCAACATGTTAGTTGTTACCAGAGGTGGGCAGTAGTGCGCTACATGTAGCGGCCGTTACTAGCGGGCGCTACATTTTCAGTAGCGATAGCGGCGCTACATTTAAGCAATTGTAGTGGTAATGGTAGCGCCCGCTACATTTAGAGCATGTAGCGGTAGCGGCCACTACATTTCAAAGTAGCGCTGCCCAGCTCTGCAAGTATGACTAAAGCAGGACAAGTGAAACGCACGGTTACTCTAGTTCTATAATAATAAACGTGCCCGAGGAGCGGACTAGCAAGATGACGGCTAGGCTGTACCGCTTCAACTGGCCTGGCTATATATATATATATATATAGTCATTAACAGGGATGACGTCACTAGGCGTGACTCTACCGTGTGGGTACAGAACAAGCTAAGCTGATTAAGTATGAAAACTCAGGTGATGATAGTAGATCACCGGACATACGCAAGATTTTTACATATGGTAATAGAAATTTTAGCCCACTCTTCCATGCATATTTCTTTCAATCGGATAAAATTTCTTGGATTGATTCTCTCCTGTACCCTCAGTTTCTATTCTCGCCACAAATTCTCAATCGGAGTGAGGTTAGGTGATTGATTGGCTTGGCCATTCCAATAACTCAATGTCTCTCTCCTGAAACCATGCAAGAGTTGCCCTAGCCGTGTACTTAGGGTCATTGTCTTGTTGGAATATCCAACCTCGAGGAAGTTCCAATTTTTCGTCTGATTTCACGAGACCCCTAAGAATGCCCCGATACATTCCGGAGTTCATTCTTCTTCCTTCATCAGTTCCATGATTCCCAATTCACCAGGGCCTGCAAGAGAGAAAACCCCCAAAGCATCATGCTGCCATCGCCAAACTTCACTGTTGAGACGGTTTTTTTCGGGTGAAACGCAGAGTTCTTCTGCCTTCAAACACGACTATCCCAGTTCCGACCAAACAACTAAATTTTAGTCTCATTTGACCATAATATTTTATTCCAGAAGCTTGGAGGTTTACTGACGCCTTCTTTCGCAAAATTCCGGCGGTTCTTTGCGTAAATTTCCTTCAACAGAGCGGTTTTTCTTGGTGACCGAGAGTGGAATCCACTCTCTCGAAGAACTTTCCTAAACTTATGAGTGGCCCAGTGGTTACAGTTCAGAGTACCAAGATAGGAGCAGAGAGGCGCGAGTTCGATTCCAGCTCTGTGCGCCAGTTTCTATTCAGAATCGGTGAGGAGGCCGGGCGGTTAAGCACAGCAAAATTGTAGCAGTGAGCTTCGAGTTCGAGACCGCAAAATGCTATAAATGTTCTGCGACGTTAAGAATCAGCGACAGGCCTACGGCCTAATAAACGCTGAAACCGCTATTAGTATTTATTATTATTAATTGTGTTCTTGTAAATATTTGTCCCACTTGATTGAAAGTCTTTTTGCAGTTCAGAGCGAGTCAGTCGAGGATTATTCTGTAGTTTTCGAACTAAACTCCTAGGTCTGCGATCAGAAATCTTTGTAGGATGCCCTGAACACGGCAGACTAATCGAAAGATGGAATGATTTCCGCCTCCGAACAGTATCACCAACTGTCGAAACTGGGATATATAACACGGATGAAATTTTTTTATATCCCAAACCATCTCTGTATAGCTGAATAATTGGTTTTCCAGCTGATCTAGAAAGTTCTGTAGTTTTAGGCATTGCTGAAAAGCGTATAATAAAGCCACCTTCTAATGACGATGCCTGGTAATGAATAACTCTAGTTAGAAATATGTCTATGACATTCTTTTGTTTTCTAGAATATTCCAACGTTTTCTGATTCTAGAATATTCACCCGAACATAATGGATGAGAAATTTTTGACGAATCGAATTCTTTTTTTTTACGATATGTTGGATACTTTTTGAACATTGACTTTTACAAAATTGCAATTATCAAGTCAGCATTTAATAATATTGTTGTTTTGATATGATATTTGTATTTTCCATGTATATTTAGATTAGAATAGTTTTTGTTTATATTATTTTGTTAAATATTTTGTTAAGTATACATAGGTAAGCTGTAATTCACAGCTTACCTATGACTATTATAACTTTTGCTAAGCAACGGTGTTACCGCGTTCTCAAGCTTCGTGAAGATTATTTAGTTTCGAATTAATTCGCCACTAATCATTCAGTATTTAAGTACGTATTCAAGAGACTGAAAGATGATCAAAGAGTCATTCCTACAGCAAAGATTCGCATTTAAATATAAAACAGTTGAGAACCAAAATAGTTTCATACAACGAACATTAGTTGGGGCATATAACCAAAATTTGTAAAGTTATGTGAAATAACCTCAAAATCGTCTATGAATACCTATGACATACCAACCTTTTTTGGCTATTTATATTAGGGAAAAGGTGAATACAGTGGGACATGATGACACTGAGACACTACAACTTCTTTTTAAATTAATGTGTTATATTTAACCACAGTTATTATAGTTCCAACACACAAATCAATGCATCGATTACCTTAGCAGAGAGATGTGAGGTCACCTTTATCACATAAAATATTTTACCTGTCTCATTGTCCTCCATGTTTCATTCTTGCCAGGTTTTAAATTATCATCACAGACAAGTTCATCGTTAACCAAATATAACACTCAGACCCTATGGTAATTTGTGTGCATTAACCAACCTTTTTTTGTGCTATTTCAGGCAAGCGACCCTGAAGTGCAAGAGCCTCAACATGAGGCTCGTGACGTATCCGATGACCAACAGGGTATGTACTTATATGTAGGACTATTGATAATATTTTAATCGAGAAGAAGCGCAGGCCAAAAAATCTATGCCGAATGAGTCTACCTGATCTTTACACATTCAGTGCACTAATTAAACCAAGATGACAATGCTATTTATCATGATGCAGTAGATACCAACTCATTAGATTAAGTTGGAGCCATTTTCTAGAATGCTCTCAAATGACTCAAGTAAAAGTAAAGCAGAACGGAGCCGGCTGCATATGAGTGCGCTAAGCGTAGCAGAATAGCTGGTGTAAGTTCCGTCGTGTTCGCTTTATTTAGGAGATCAGAAAACACTCCGGTAAAGATGCCAAGGTTGTAGTTAGGCGCATGACAACCATGCCGTGACTCCCCAGCAGGTATTTGACGATATTGGTTGAATTCAGGTTGAGATGTTGAACCAAAATTGAACGTCACGTCATATCAACGTCGAAATCTGACTAACACTAGGAAGGACGGAAAACAACATTATTTCAACGTGGAAATAACCTCGATATTGGTACGTTGAATGTTTACTAATTTTTAACCGTTGAATCAATGTTGATTTCAAGTTGAACTGGCAGAATTGCTGAACAGCCAAAATTAAACGTCCAATCAACGTCGAAATCTGACCAAAACTAGAAGGGACGTAAAACAACGTTATTTCAACGTTGAAATAACGTCGATATTGGTACGTTGAATGTTTATTTATTTTTAGACGTTTAATCAATGTTGATTTAAGGCTGAAATGCTTGCAAACCCAAATTAAATGTCCAATCAATGTCGAAATCTCACCAAAACTAGAACGGATGTAAAACAACTTTATTTCATAGTAGAAATAACGTCGATATTGGTTCGTTGAATGTTTACTAATTTTTAAACCTTGAATCAATGTTGGTTTCAGGTTGAAATGTTGAACAACCAAAATTAAACGTTCGATCAACGTCTGAATCTGACCATTACTAGAAAAGACGTAAAACAACCTCATTTCAACGTTGAAATACAATACATAAAAAAAAAATTAAAAAAACACGTTTTTCTTTTGGTTTAAAAATTATAAAATAAATTATGGCTCGCCCCAAAAAACGTGTGTCGGGCAGATTTATGATTAAAGCGAAAAACACACAACACACGAATTTTGGAAGTTTGATGGTGAACGTTCAGCCCGACCCACGTTTTTTGGGGCGAGCCATAATTTATTTTCTACTTTTTAGTCCAAAAGAAAAACGTGATTTTTTTTTTAATTATGAAATCTGAAATTGTTAGGCGAAAATAGCCTGCATGCCGAATTTCAGATCTCTAGAGCAATCAGAAGTGGGCTAATTTTCATTGTCAATGTTAACAACAAACAAACAAACGCGAAGCTGAGTAAAGAAAAACGTTTTAAAATGGTCGATATCGGTACGTTGAATGTTTAGCTATTTACCAGCATGGAACTAATGTTATTATACCAACAATGAATGATAAACATATATATAAGTGTGCGATTAATGAACAGAGATCGCATTTCAATTTTCAAGAAGTCGAACAATTCTTTAGCTTATTTTTATTGCTCATGCACGCGAGCTACCGTGATCAAGGTTGCTAAGGCGTCTCCTGGGATCCCGGGTTCGAATCCTGCTACGGTCGAAGAAACTTAGTTCTTCAACGTCAATTCTAGCCGAGAATTCGACGTTGCATCAACGTCGTAGCAGCAACATTGATTCATCGTTGCATTGTAACGTCAGTACGGCGTTGCATGAGACGTTGCTTCAATTTTCATTCTAACATCTTTTCACCCCGATCTAAACGTCGTAATAGGTAGTAATAGGTCAGTTCAACCAGAGAATTCAACGTTGCAGCAACGTCGTAGAAGCAACATTGATTCAACGTTTTATTTCAACGTCAGTTCGACGTTTCATGAACGTCGAACTTTCATGAACGTCGTCGTTTCATGAAACAACGTCGATATTGGTACTTTGAATGTTTATTCATTTTTAAACGTCCGATCAACGTCGAAATCTGACCAAAACTAGAACAGACGTAAAACAACCTTATTTCAACGTTGAAACAACGTCGATATTGGTACGTTGAATGTTTATTTAATGTTAAACGTCTGATCAACGTCGAAATCTGACCAAAACTAGAATAGACGTAAAACAACCTTATTTCAACGTTGAAACAACGTCGATATTGATACGTTGAATGTTTATTTATTGTTAAACGTCCGATCAACGTCGAAATCTGACCAAAGCTAGAACGGACGTAAAACAACCTTTCAACGTTGAAAAATGGTCGCTATCGGTACGTTGAATGTCTAGAGCTATTCACCAGCATGGAACTAATGTTATCACACCAAAATTGAATGAAATATATATATATTAATATTAGATGGCAGAATTTACTTGTTAACACACGTGCGATCGATGACCAGAGAATTCGTTGGTTTATATTATCAGTGAGTGGAACTTTTCTTCAGATGACTGTAGATTAAAAGACAAGTTTCAGGAAGTAATTCTTATTTATTAACGACGTTTCGAATGCAACAAACATTCATTTTCAAGTTAAAAGAAGCATTAAACATTGAAATTTTGGTGGAAATAAGTACATAATATAAGTAACTAGGATACAACAGTAAAATTTTGGACCAAAAATTACTCGGAAAATTCTTTCTGAGTTCAGACAAATCCGGTAGTCAGAAAATAGATAGCTGGAGTCCAATCTGTAGAGATGAGGTGTTCAGCTATCGTCGGTCGGTTGTTGTCGGGCCACTGCATGATCACGATGCTNACGTCGTTGTCAAGGGTGTCACAGAGCCGATTGAATTCATCACGGATCTTGAGATGAATTTGCTCGATTGTAATACTTTGAGACATGATCTGGTTTCGAGCTTGTCTCAGGTGGCAGGAAGAACGGCTGCTCAATGTCATTGAAGTTACTCCAATTAGTCCAATGCAATCCCAAAGATGCTTCCTATAACTTGAAAATGAATGATGTGACATTCGAAACGTCGTTAATAAATTAATTTACTTCCTTGAACCTGAATTTTTATCAACCAACGTCAGCTGAAGAATATTGTTCGATCCTGAAAATTTAAATCGATGATTTCTCTGGTCATTAACCACTCGTGTTTAAACATATATATAAGTGGACGATTAATGACCAGAGAATGCATTTCAATTTTAAAGGAGTCGAACAATTCTTTAGCTTATTTTTATCATTTTTTTTGTCAAACAATTCTTTTTTTTTTTTTGTTTCTATTGCTCATGCGCGCGAGCTGCAGTGGTCAAGGTTGCTACGGCGTCGCGCGGTCTCCAGCGATCCCGGGTTCGAATCCTGCTACTGACGAAAATCAGGTTGGTTCTTCAACGTTGATTCAACTAGAGAATTTGACGTTGCAGCAATGTCGTAGTAGTAACATTGATTCAACGTTGCATTGTAACATCAGTACGACGTTTAATGAAAGATGTAGCCTCAATTTTCATTCTAAATAACTTTTCACCCCGATCTCAACGTGTAATTAGGTAATTGTTTCAACGTCGATTCAACCATAGAATTCAACGTTGCAGCAACGTCGTAGTAGCAACATTGATTCAACGTTGCATTGTTACGTCAGTACGACGTTTCATGAAGATGTTGCTTCAATTTTCATTCTAAACCTCCTTTCACCCCGATCTCAATGTCGCAATAGGTAGTTGATTCAACCGCCGAATGCCTGCTGGGATTGCTAATACTGACAAGTTTCAGGATCACTATCGGATACCGGGACGTTGCACTGCTCGGCATGAACGCGTTCAGCTGAATGAGGCAGATTAAAAAGTTACACAGTTTCTCGTTATTCAGTTAGGACTTGAATTAATCTAAACCTGGCAAAGAATACAAGGCAAACTTGAAAAAAGTCCAATATAAATAATACTATTATAAAAGAACATGGGAGCACCACTGAATCTATACGAAATAGCAGAAAGTGAAGTTGCTAGATGATAACACACACCTCCACGGTGGATCACAGAACAAATTAAACACATAGCGTGTCTCCACGGTTCACGTATGGGGTGACATTAAACCTAATTTAAAAATACCCGTAATTCCTAATAATTGCAAATTATATTGCACGGTGTTCCCTAACACAATAAATCATCTTTATATGCCGTCTACAATTCATGTTTGGATTATTAAAAACATGTAGCACTGCTAGTCTACGAACATTTTTTACGCTCCTTTTTACCATATTTTTCACAGCTCGACAATATGAGTGTGCTCAAAATTGGCATGGCTCAGCGGAATTGCATTCATTCTATCGATAATTTCGGTTAAATTTTCGTGACGCATTCAGTCGATGCAACTACTGAATATTACTGAAATAGTATACTGAAAGAGTATACAAGAAAAATGCTGTCCATTATGGGATTCCAGTTGTTGCGAGAGCAAAGGAACCATAGAGACGATTGTTACTTTTTTATATTCAATGTGAATGGTAATAAGCATTCCATTTCACACTCAGATCCTCACTTGGCTACTTATCATACCTCCCATGGCTCGGAAATACCAATAATCAAGGCTCTATTCCTTATGGCGCAGGTAAAACAATACTTAATACCCCATCCCTTATGATCAAGATATACTAGCACATAAGCCCTCTTCCCCTATATGACACAGATTTACCAGTACGTTATACCTGTACGTAAGGCCTCATCCCCTATGACACAGATATTCCAGCGTGTAAGGCCTTATCCCCGACGGCACAAATATACCTAGTACGTATGGAGACATTCCATATGGAACAGATATATCCAGCCATGCCTGAACAAGGAGACGAATCAAATTCAGATCTTGAAGATGTTACAAGACTAAAAAATTTTTTCAGAAGAAGATGAATGAATTGGTTGAAGAATTAAATTATCTTAAACTATGCAGCTGAGTTATAACAAAACATAACATAGTGTTGTCGGTGCTGAAGAATCAATCATTAAAAACATGATAAATTCCATAAACCTTAGGTGGATTATTTTTAAATACCGAACAGAAATTTTCAGGCGAAAAATGGATCTAAAGAAAAAAATTGTCTGACAAATCTGGAAATTATTTAAAGTTTTAGGTTTCATGGTAGGCGGACAACTGGTTGGCTCAGTAGTTAAAGTTCAGAGAACCAAGATTGTGTCAGTGAGTTATGGGTAAGATTCAGCTCATTGAGACATTCGGATCAAAATCGGCAGGTGGTTAGGCAAAGTACAATAGGAGCATTGAGTTGTATGTTAGAGGCCCGAAAAAAACTGTGCAAATTCTAGGATGTTCTGAAACGGTGACAGGTCTAATGGCCTAAGCAACGCTGAAACCGATATTACTATTATCAAGTGCATTTCCTCTATTCAGTATTTTCCTGAAATTTTGAGAGCTACGATTGAAGAGCAAGGTCGGCGATTACACTATGACTTTGAGGAGATGTAAGGAAAGGAAGATGGAACATTACAATGGTTTCAGACTTTTCTCCGTCCTCCGAAAGGGTGCCTGACCGGAAGCCCATGTTTTTTATTTTGGTGCTGCCGGTCTGCGGCTCCCCACGTGTGGTCGGCGTCTCTGTTGCTACTAGCGAGGGATGTCGGAGAGAACCCGGCCGTGTCCGACTTGGATGTGTGACATATGCAATGGACAAATCACAAAACGCCAATACTCTTTTTCCTGTAATAGTCTCGCCCCACATTGGGCCCATAAAACTGCACAAACATACCGGGTCCGCCATATTTATGGCAACGGATGTTTATTATATAAAATAAATAGGTTTCTAGGAGACTTTTCTTTTATATTGAAACTTAATATTATATCATCTATTAATTCAGCTGTTTTATATTGCAGAAGACTAAGGTGTATAAATTTACTATTACTTATGGCAGTAGATAGAAATCCAATTGTAACCCTTCATGAAATGGGCGAGAGTAATTCAGTCATTGCAAAAAAAGCTCCAAATTCGTCGTGAAACTGTATGGAAGGTGGTAAAAAAATTCAAAGAAACTGGTGGAACATGCAATCGACCTGGTCAAGGAAGAAACGAAGTGTCCGAACAAAACAATTGGTCAAAACACGAGGGAGAAGTTGAGGAGAAACCCTCGTCGCTCAGCTGCAAAATTGGCTGCAGAAGCAGAGGAGTCAGTCAGACATCAATGCGTAGAGTCCTCTAAAGATGACCTCAAAACCTCCCCTTACAAGATATAAACAAGGCATGAACTAACAGTCATGAACGAATGAGGCTCGAAAGATGCCAGCACATTCTGGATCTCATTGAGGATGGCACCCTGCCCGACTTGGTGTTCAGTGACGAGAAAAAATTTGACATTGAACAAAGCGTTAACCGTCAAAATGACAAGTTTGGAGTCGGGATGGATCTGTGGTAACCAGAACAGCAACACGACGTTAAAATCCCATGTCCGTGATGGTTTGGGCCGCGGTAACCGCCACTGGGAGGTCCCCACTCGTTTTTGTCCCCTCAGGAGTGAAAGTGAACAGTCAGCGATACATTTCGGACATTTTGGAGGCTGTGTTGTTACCTTGGGCCCGTAAACACTTCAACGCCTCACCATGGAGATTTCAACAAGACTCCCCCATCACATGGCTCAAACATGACCCAAAACTGGATTCAGGGTCACATCCCAGCGTTCATTAGCAAAAATGAATGGCCCTCAAAAAGCCCTGATTTGAATCCTCTCGACTTTTCTGTGTGGGCTTTTTTAGAGAATAGGGTCTGCAGAACACCTCTTGATTTTTCGGATGGTTTGAAGTCCTAATTCACACGAGAATGGGACTTGATTCCTCAATAAATGTTGCGTGTCTCCTGTGAAGCTTTCCGCATAGATTGGAGGCCGTCATTAAAAATTAGGGTGGTCATATTGAATAAATATGTCTGAGAATTGTTAAGGTAATTCTTGACGACTAGCTCATCCAATAAAAAAACAATGCACCTGTTTGTTCCATTGAGAAATAACAAAAAGACATGCGTTGCCATAAATATGGCGGACCCTGTACAAATCAATACACAAATTCCTGGACCTGTCATCAACACACTCTACCAATCCCTCTCAGGCCAATACAATACCGCCATCAGCATTGCAATCGTTCTAAACCCAGTCACTGCGCCCCAACCTCCTTTGCCATCGCTAGCCACTCCACCAAACATTCTCACACAAACCCCCCACCTCCAATTAGACCCAGAAAAACACCTTAACACATCAAAATAATGCAGATAAATACTAATGGACTAACAAGCAAAATAAAAGAACTCAAACTAACCACAAAACAACATGACATTGACATCATCACAATCCAAGAATCTAAACTTAAACCGACGACTCGCACACCCACTATATATATACCCGACTACACTGCTATTCGTCAACATAGGGCACACAACACAGGAGGCGGACTCATCACTTACATATACAATAACATAGTTTTCACAACAATTGCCATTCCACAACAAATCAACCAAGAAGCCACTGAAACCCAACTAGTCAAAATACAACTCTCCAACAACAAATTCATCCACATAGCTAACATATTTATCCCTCCCAGAGACACGCGCTTACCGTACCATCATAACCTAGAGCAACACATCACTGACTGTTTCACTTACCTCCTCAACAAGCCTTACACCATTAATACAGGCGACATCAATGCTCACCACCCATCCTTGTACTCTCCCAACTCAGACCATAGAGACAACCTTATTAACTCACTCATACAAAACTCTAACCACATCATACTCAATGAAAACTCGCCCACACGCATACTCACTACAATAGAACAGCAGCCCACGTCACCAGACATATCTACAGCCTCAAACGTCATCTCAAACAAGATAACATGGTCAGCTATCACAGCTCTCAGTTCCGATCACGTTCCCATCATATTACACTTTCGCACCAAAATCAACTACCGCATAAAAACCTATAACAGATCTTTCACAAATTACCACAAAGCAGACTGGACAGCTTACTCGCAGGAAATAGACCAAGCACTCCATGACACTTCAGCATCCACCAACATTCACATTGCCAATAAAATGCTCACTGGACTCATCTTACAAGCAGACAACACCATATACCCAGAGGAAAAATAAATAAACAACAGACACCTCTACCCCAAGCATTCAGAGACAGAAAACAACAACGCAACCACATCAGGAAACAAAACAGACATGACTCATCTATCCAACAACTTAACAGAGACATAGACCTTGAAATAAACAATAACAAGCGCAACCTATGGAAAGAGCACCTCGATCGAAACTGGAATAACAAACACAACACGCACATTCTCTGGCAGACAATCTCATCACTCTCAAATAAAACACCACGCCAAGAACCAAGCAAAACTATACAATTCATAACCACAACAGCATGCACTGACAAAGAGAAGGTAACACAATTCAACAAACAGTTCATAAACACCAAACCTCACACAATAACACGATAACAGATAGAAGAATTAAATCACCAAAGGGCAACCCAATAAACATAACAACAGCTATGACCATACTCGCCATAAAAAACAGTAAAAACAACAAATCAACTGGACCAGACCATGTAAACATTACATCTCAAACACATGGGCCCCACAACAATTGCATACCTCACTCAAATATACAATATCGCATTAAACTCCAATATAATACCCCATACCTGGAAGTTAGCCAAGATAATTCCACTACCTAACCAGGAAAGACACTAACATAGGGTCCTCCTATAGATCAATTTCAATTCTCAGTCCAATAGCCAAAATACTGGAAAAAATTATCCTTGATACAATCACACCTCATCTCCCTAACATTGAACACCAACATGGCTTCAAGCAACACCATTCCTCCATCACAGCACACCAACATATCACAGAACACATCGCCACAGGTTTTAATCAAAAACGCCCGCCACTTCGAACAATAGCCATAGCATTAGACATGAGCAAAGCATTTGATACGGATAACCTGCACACACTAATCAACAAACTATCCACAACCGCAATAGAGCACACTACACTTAAATACATAGCAAATTACATCAAAGGCAGAAAAGGCTTCACACAAGTCAATAATACCAATTCAAAACAGAAATTATTCAAAACAGGCGTACCACAAGGCAGAGTCCTATCACCCACACTGTTCAACATATAAGTTACAGATATACCCTCACCTCCACCCAATATTAAAATAATTACATATGCAGATGACATAACAATCTTATCCTCCCACAAAGACTATAACACTGCTGCACAAGCCTTTCTTCCATACCTACAAACCATACACACATGGACCACAGAAAACCAACTACAACTCTATGCAACAAAAAGCACTGCCACTCTTTTCACACCTGAGCCGGCCGAATATAGCACACAACTCAATATCAATAATACACTCATTCCAACAGTACGCAACCCTAAAATACTTGGACTAACTTTGACCCAAAGCTCATCTTAAGCACACACAGTAGTACTCACTACAAAGCCAATAACACCATCAAAATAATCAAATCACTTACGGCCACACAATGAGAAAAACAAAAAGAACTACTCACAACCACATTCCAAACATTCACGCGACCAATCCTCGAATACGCAAACTCATCCTGGTCACCAATTATATCACCCACGCACATGAACACACTCCAAACAGTCCAGAACGCAGAACTCATTATATCCACAGGCTGCACCGCAGACGCCAACATCCATCACCTTCACTAAGAGACCAAACTCCTACCCCTAACACAACACATCAAACTTCACGCCTCACAACTCAGACAGAAAGCAAGAAACCCAACCCACCCACTACATACCCTTACCCTACAGCCGCACCCAAACCGTCTCATGAAACAAACCATTTTCCATAACGCAGGTTTCACCACCAACATAGATACTCCACCTGCACAAGCCACGCAAGACACAACAAAAAAAATCTCATAACAATCCACACTACAATTACAGAAAACTATCTTGCAACCCTTCCTCGCAATAAAATTTTAAACACCGTACCACAGCTCCATGCATCTGAAATCAACCTACCTAGACCTACAAACAGGAACCTTGCACAACTTCGCACAAACAAATCACCGCTACTTCTCTCATATCTAAATAAAATAGACCCTGCCACGCACCCTTCCCCACTTTGCCCACTCTGTCTGTCTAACACGCACGACACCATTCATCTTTTCTCCTGCCCTGAAATGCCCACATCCCTGTCGGTGGGTGACCTTTGGTCGGACCCCGTAAACGCTGCAGGGCTGCTGGCCCGCTGGGGCGACCGACTTGGCTGGCTCCAGAACTGGGTCTAGGCCCCGCCTCGCGCCGTGAAGCGAGGCGGGGAGGGTCAACAACAACAACGGGGAATTACAATGTTTGCAGACTACTGTTGAATTCCTAGGAAGATGAAGCATTATAATAGTGGCAGGCTACTGTTGGATGCCAGAGAATATAAAGCATTTCTAATGCTAGCAGGCTACTGTTGGATGCCAGAGGAGATGAAGCATTATAATTGTGGCAGGGTACTGTTGGATGCCAGGGAATATGAAGCATTATAATTGTGGCAGGCTAATTTCGGATACCAGGGATGTTGCTGCTGTTGTACGCTGTAGAAAGACATTCGATATTGTCATAATGGAGAATACGTCAATAATTTTCATGACACAGTTATTTTAGTAAAAGAGAGGCCTATATAAAATCAATCTAAACATATGTATATAGAATAGAAGTGTCGGCACTAAAGAAATAGGCCCATGGCCTGTTGCCGATTCGTATACTTTTCGTGACTTGATTCACAAGAGATCCGGCCTTTAGAACCTGATCCTCCATAACTGACGATTGATTGAGATAGCTGCTGGAGATAGCATATTTTGAGATAGCTGCTTGAGATAGCATATTTTGAGATAGCATATTTTTAGTTTATAACCGTGGCTCCTCGTGTGGCGGAATCAAAGGAGCAAAGAAATAAAAAGCATTGATATTTCACTCACCGATCCGTTCTTTAATCACTCGAGATTTCACCAATGAAAAATAATCTGATCAGGGTGATGTCACGACACGATTGTGGATATGAGCTGGAATCGCGCTTATCCCATATGTCTTTGCAACTCCAGACTTCAAACACGAAACTCAGAAGAAAATTTTAGAAAGTAACATTACAGTGATGCATTACAGTGATGCACACGAAAAATAGCTTACGGTCGACTATGCAGTTTCTATCATTTGCGTGACTTTTTACTGATATTGGGAAGACTGTATGCATCTCTGATCGCCCTGCAGGGAGTCAAACTGAACGCTTTAGGACAGAGAGATTTCGCGACTAAGTTGCGCTCATCAGATTTTGGTTAAATGTAAACCATTTTCAAAACTTATTCTCACGTCATTTTTTTCCAGGACCGTGCCATTCTAGCGATCAGGAAACTCGAATTGTTCTACGTGGACCTGAAACGCCAGGCTGACGGCACCTACGCTTCAAGCAACAAAGCCATGGTCCTTCCAAGCAACTATGGATTCCAGTGGTACCCCGGCAACCCAGACTTGGGAATTGAAGTGTGTATGGGAATGGGAGGCACTCCATTGATGACGTTCGACCGTCCCTGTACCGCCTCTCCATACGGAGAATATACACTGTTTTGCATGGTGTGACGAGTAAATGCTACAGAGAGTAGACGTTAAAATTAATGATGGAGTCGAGATAACAGCGTTCACTTGGTTAACCCAAGATTTGCCGTGCCAGGTAAATGATTAATTTGTTGAAGATTAGTGAAAGTGTTTCCAGGAGTCACATGATATCTTGACTCCAACCCGAAATTTTGATTACGAATACTTCCAATCGATGCACAGAAACAACAAATTTCGCTGCAAATGTCTTTTATTGTCTTCAGAATCCAGCTGTTCAGCTACCATTCTACGTGATGGTTTACTGCAGCATTTAATCATTAGGACCTTATGCCTATCCTATGGCAGCGATTCTATTTTTATCTCTTTAAGTGATACAATTTAAAATTCAATTGCTTGTGTGTTTTCAGGATTGCACCTCAATCAAACTGGATTTATTCATGTACAATTTCTTATATAACGAGTCAAAATTTCACTCGCCCCATTATATTATATATCGTATTATCCAACTCGCCCTATTATATTATATATCGCATTATCCCACTCACCCTATTATATTATAAACTCGTATTATCCCACTCACCGTATTATATTAATATACTCATATTATCCAACACACCCTATTATATTATGTACTCGTATTATCCAACACACCCTATTATATTATGTACTCGTATTATCAAACACACCCTATTATATTATATACTCGTATTATCCAACACACCCTATTATATTGTGTACTCGTATTATCCAACACACCCTATTATATTATGTACTCGTATTATCCAACACACCCTATTATATTATATACCCGTATTATCCAACACGCCCTATTATATTATATGTTCTCTAAATGATCAAATTTTTGTATTTATACTTTAAAGAAAAAAAAATAAGTAAACATACACGTACAGTCAGCTATGCAACTATAGTCACCTTCACAGGCAATGACCGATCTCCTGGTTGCATGCGCTTAGTGGCGTTACAAGCCTGCCGTCACATACGTGCTTAAAACCAGGGATCGACAACTTTTTTGCTAGTCGTGCGAGTGCGTGGCGAGTGCGGGGAGCGCGTATTTGACAACTGAGACATTCGGGACGGACACGGCTGAATCTGAAAAGTGCGTTAAAAAATGCCCCTCTCTTCCCCTATTATATTGGGGGGAGGGGGGGCGTTTCATTACATACATTGCCTTTCGCATTGCTCGATTCTACCTCATTCAGCAGTACCAAACATTCTTCTCTATTCCAGGTAATAAACGTTCGCCTCTGTCCTCATACACCAGTGCGAAATATTCTGTCACATAACCCAGTGTCGAGAGTTCTCACGTATAACACCAGTACCTTGCAATCTCTTACATTCACTATTACCAAGCATTCTACCACATGTACACCAGTACCGAACATTCTTCCCGCAATTATTAGTCTTCAAGGTTCTCCCAAAATATTCACAGCCTAGTGGATCAACAAGGGTAAATTTTAACGCGTGAAATTGATATGTATGAGCCATTTCTTCATGGTGCGAATTAAATGGGGTAGCTAATTTCTCTATTTCCAGGGATTGAATGACTAATAATATTATCATTATGTATTGTTGGCGGTGATGCAATTCATAGCGAGACCCGCTTGCATTCCATTTCGGCACGCATGCGGGCATACCAAGCAGCATACAATTAAGTAACAATTTGTTATTTCACGATATGTCACTATTAAGTGCCGTTCAGTGAAGCTGTTACTTACGAACACACCAGGCATCCATGTTTAAATGCTTGAATTCGCTTGCAACGGCTCAGCGGTGAAGACTGCATGGTCAACCTAACTACGCATCTGCGCAGTCGACTGTTACCAATGCTCAATTTTCTGTTCCACAATTGGATCCAGCTATCTTGATGAACCAGAAAACCTGGTACCAAAGGCATAGGAACACAAGCAGCTAAGATAACACGCTCATGCCGACATATACCTCAAGTTACGCAATTTCCACTACTGTCAAAATCGTGGAAGCTCAACCGAGTTCGTTCATTAGTTGCAAGCCGCCTATCCGGTGTAAGGTTTTCCAGAGAACTTACTTTCTGAAGCTGTGCACACTGCACAGTAATATAAGAAATTTGTTAACAATGTTCAGAATTAACATGTTCAGCCTTTAAAACTGGTAATTAATTTCAAGTCACATACTTCGCTTTTCGTGGCACGATTACAGGATTGAAAAGAGCAGCGTGTATCGTTCGACAACTAATCAACACAAGAAGCACTTAGGCACTGGCGCCGGCACCATGCAGTAAGGGCAGTAACGTCAGGTCGTACGCGTTTTCGCCCTCCCACCGCATTACCCTAACCCGGGGTAAAAATCAAACACTGAACGTGTCTCGCAACAAATTGTGCATTGCGAATACAATAAATTAACTGTGAAATAAGAACCGTAAAAATTGAATAGGTTAGGTAATCGATGTCGTCTGAACCAATATATAAAAAGGGTTTGGGCAAAATAGTAGGGAAGTGCTTGGGCAAAATCGGTTATTATGCGCACCACATGCAATATCACAGTGACCTGACAATATTCAAATTTTGTAGACCTTTTTTGTATAACCGAAGAAGCATTGCACAGTGCCTGTTAGCACGCAATGCACTGGTATCGCAATGTCAAGCAGTGCATTCCCAAAATCGTGTCAATCTGAACCTGTCATAAAATTTGTAGGCCCTGACGGCAAAACCGGACGTTCATCTGTTGCCGGTGCTGCCAATTAACAGCTTGCACATCAGTTATTTATGTTATGATAAGAATGTGAAATTATCTCATACAGATACGGGCTTTGATTTTTTTTTTGCTGTCACGCACTCTTTATTAAATGCGTTTCTCCTCTTGCACCCCTTAGTCATGTTCCATGCCCTGAGCAGCCTCTGGTTTATAAATATAGCATAGTATAAAGTAAATTCCCCTAATTGTCGAGAAAACAATATTTTAAATACCGCGCAAGCTCAAAAAACTTGTTAAATAAATTCTCACTTTAATCCTTTGTATGAGTTAACAAACGCAGTAGTGCACGCCATTCCAAGAGCGGGAGAGGGTCATGGTTCGCTCTAATACCAGATCGAGTCTGACCAGGCTATAATGAAGCAGCTTTACCAGCTGCTCTTCTCGGTTATATTACGCAGATTCGGCTTATCGGGTAATCGATTCCCGCAAAGGGCTGCTAAATAACAGCCAAATACAGTGAGGTGGTTGAATCAAGCCTGATTCACCTCTGCGGCGAGAGTTGCAACCGATAGGCGTCCGAAAGCTGACTCTAAAATTTGACTGAATGGGTTCAATTCGCAGTGAGAGTAATCCGTGGTTGAGCTTTAAGATCTACGCACATTACGACCATTCAGATTTCATTTTAAGTCTCATTCACTGCTTTCATAATATTTTTATAAGAAATGTATGGACAAGCCCTTCGGGAACGTGCATATTTTCAAAATTTTGAAAACTTCTGTTGAAGTTTACACTCGATATATTCAGATTTTCATATAATATCGTCATGTTACTGACTCCTTCAGCAAGCACAAGTTTGAAAATATTTGAAATTGCTAGGTTTCAGTGATCATAGTCCAGATAAGTAAATAAAATAATCATAGTCCGGATAAGTGCAATTAATATATGTATATTTATATATTTTCATATATATATAAATTCTGACTGAACTAACTCGCACATTACAACACAAAAGTTCTGCAAAATGCGACTGGAAATACCGAGAATTATTTCGAAATTCAAAGCTTGTTCGAAGCCACAGGGTGCAAGTTTCATCAAGAAGTGGCTGAGTCATGCATGCAAATCTTAGAAATTGTACAATATTAGGCAATTATACAACATGATCTAATAGTGAATTTTCTAACATTTGTCCATATTTTCTTGCGATTAGAAGTATCACGAGACATGATACCCCCATGTGTCTTATCATGTTCATCAATATTTATTCCCGTGAAAGAGAACTTCAATAAATCAAATTTCCGGAAATTTCCGGCGTGTACCGGACAATACCAGTTCAGAGTAAGGTGAGACGCTTCGCTTTGTTCGTGTGGCATACAATGATTTAAAATTCCCGAAGTTTAATTCGAGATTAGTGCTGGGGTCGATGTGAATAATTAGGATTGACTCACACAATCGGACAAATAAATAAAGAATAGTCAGTTGATATTTATTCAAATTAAACGTGCAACTGGCGTTGATCGGGCCAGTTGTATGAGAAGCCGAATTTGATAATTCATATGCTGCAGTATAAAAATCTTTGAAGAACGGGCGGTTCAATGAAGCAATTTCGTTTGCAGCAGAAGAAGCTCCTTAATGGTGTTGCCCCGACGGGTCCCAGATACTGAAATGAAAATAAAACTACTTACTAAACAATTTATAGATCAGAAACTAGCTATGTAGCAAACAATTCCAAATTATGTATCAATAATCAACAAATAACTAAATTGACAAACCTAAGATTTTGGTGCATCTCAGTGCTTAATGCATTCAGTAAGAGCCAAATTAGAAATACAGACGAAATCAGTTAAAGGAAGGTACTCTAGACGGAAAAATAGAAAAGGACAGTTTGAGATTTTGACGTTAGAAAATTGAAGAGAAAGATGATTAATCGTTGGTCACAGCAAAGGAAGCTAGTTCCTCTGCCAATATCAGAGACCACGTAGCTAATTAGAAATTTGAGATATTAACAATTTAATTGAAATTGATTTGTCTAGAGTACCATAGAAAAAATATTGTACATAGAGCGTAAATAATTAATATGAAAAAAAGCAACATTAACACCAACAAAAAGATAGTGAAACAGTAATCAAGAAGATATTTAGAATCTGAAGGTCCTGTTGCTGTACTGGCTGAAGTGAAGATAGGTCCAGAAATGAATAACTGATAACTAGCTGCGTTTGAGTTAAGGCACGTTGCGAGATTGAACGTCTGAATGGTATGAATGCTTATGAAGGAGTGCCCATCCTAGCCGATACTTACTACCTACTTAAACTACGAAAAAACTGAATACGACAAAACTGCGAACGCAACATGAACAGAAAACGACATATAGACAACAAATTTACAAACGACTACAAAAATTATTAATGTGGGAAAAATTTCCCACATCGAAGATCAAAAAATTCTTGACCTCATCAAATAATTCCGTCGAAGATCAAATTAATTCCTGACCTCATCACGCTCTTCCAGAACATAATGACAATGCTGGACGGGCCACAGACGGCTATTCCTATGCCATCGCAAGTCTGTTTATGATTTACAACGCAAACTCATGGTTTTGTCATGTTGCATTGTAGCTGCGCAGCTCAACAGTCTCTTGTCGACCAGGGTTCCGCTGTTTACTAGGGGAGTGTGCCGATTGTACTCTCTCTCATTCTTTTAGCTGCCAGCATCGGGAGTGGCCACCCGTTATGCGCCTTGTGAAATCTCGGATGAAGCTGTCTGTGGTTTTCCAAGCGGACAATTATCGTCAAGTGTCGGTGTTTCCTAAGCGGACAATTATCGTCAGTGTTTTCCAAGCGGACAGTTATCGTCAGCCGTCAGTGCTTTCCAAGCGGACGATTTTCGTCAGCCGTCAGTGTTCGCCCGACTGGAACCTATTGTAAATCGTCTGTGTCTGCCTAATGGAACCTATTGTAAATCGTCGGTGTCTACCTAATTGAACCTATTGCAAATCGTCTGTGTCTACCTAATTGAACCTATTGCAAATCGTCTGTGTCTACCTAATTGAACCTATTGCAAATCGTCTATGCTTGCTTAGTGGGAGAACATCGTACGCAATTTGTGTTTACCTAGTGTTGGGGCATTTTTTTAGCCGTTGTGCTAATCTAGTGTAGGGTAATTTTTAGGTCTGTGTTTACTTAGCACTGGGGAATTTAGAACCGTCCGTTACCTAGTGTATAGTGTTCCGAGCCGTCTGTGTTTACCTAGCGTAGGATATTTCTTAGCCGCGTGTGTTTCTTAGCCGTCTTGGGTTTTCCTAGCGTAGGATCTTCTTAGCCGTGCGTGACCCTAGAGTAGGGAATTTTAACTGTCCGTGTTTATAAGTTTGAAGGTTGTGTGTTCTTTTAGCTTCCGTAATAAAGATTTATAACGTAGATTTTAACTTCATTTTTTTGGCCTTCTACTGGAGTTTTGGCTTTTATTTATTCCACTATCCCGTCGGGATAGCTAGTGTATGTTGATCTCCCGCAACAGCATCACTCAGTTCTATTGCACACGTGATGTTTTCGCCCCATATAGAGAGGTTCTCCCTATCGCCTGACCTCCTCAGGGATAGGCTTTAACGTCACCGCACAAGAGTATAGATATTGACAGAAAACAATAAAGAATGATAAAATGAGTTCCGTGTTAAATGAGTTTGTGGGAACCTTTTATTTGGTCGCATTTAATAAAGATTTTTTCAGAATTCGAGTTACAGCATTATCATATTGCAAGAATTACCTATCCCCGGTAACGCCGGGTTAAGCTGCTGGCTAATGTATGATGTACAAACATGCATGCTATTTGGTGTATAGTAAATTTAAACCCATCTAATCAGTGTATTTGGTTAACCTGTCTGCTGGTTTAGAAACCACGGTCGAATTAGAAATAGTAACGCGGTTGAACAAAGTGAAATGATGGCTCATCCCATTGACAGTTCTGCAATATTTGTGAAATAAATTGCCTATTGCGAAGCGCAGGTCGCAATTGCGCTGCGGTGTTCGACCCGTGAACTGAAGGCCACTCGTATCCATGATACCAGAGTGTGGAGTTGACGCGTCGTCAGGGGCGCGTCATTTGGACGGAGACGCACTGGCCTGGCTGGGCAATTATTGCAGTTCAGGTCTGATTGGAATTTTAAATATTTAAATATGAAGTTGATATTTTATCGCTGGTGCTAGAGAGATATTGCAGTTTGGGTTCATCTAAGATATCCAGCTATTAGAGTAAGCTTGTTCATGACTAGAGGCGCTAAACATTTATATGCGTTAGTAGTTACATGACCGAGCGCATGGCGCCATTTTCCATAAACAGCTTTGTGACCGGACGTTCACTACCTTAGCTTCAACGGATGGCCGCCTAAGGTTGCACGCTGGCCACGAACTTATTAAAAAGCTAGTTTTTAAAGAATCGATAATGAAAACAAACACAGCTTTCCAGTTCACCACTGAAGTTTCAAACGTTTATTCCAATAAGCACTTTAAAATGGGCACTCTACGTTTAAGGTCACAGTTACGAGCAGCACAGACACTGGCAAATAATTAATCAGCTCAGTCAGGGAGAGGGCTCACTGCGAGACAAAAGGCTTCATGCCAGATCAGCAGTTACTAGCTACCACTAGGAAGGTCAGAGCTGCAACTTAACCGATCGGCTAGCAGGACACAACTCCTGTCTCATACAAAAGGAATCGCCCTCGTCACCTCTCTCTGAGACCAATTTTCCCTGAAGGGGTCGGAAGTCTAAGTTACTTAACCGGCTTCGCTAAAAAACCCATACATGTAGTATAATATATCACCTAGCTTAAACAAAATTGAAATTGGTAAAAAAAGCCTAAAAAGACCGTGAACGATTCTCATTCGTTCACAACTTAAATTATAGTTTACCAATCATTTACCCCGAATATTACCCAACAAAATTAACCAATTACTCCCGAATAAAACCTTCTTCAATATTATTACGAAAAATTACCCCCGAATCTGCATAAACAGCTTAACAGGGTACCGATCATGAATCTTACCCAACAAAATTAACCAATTACTCCCGAATCACGACTTAACGATCATTTACCCCGATTTTACTGCACTCTTTAACCGAAAACTCAGGACTTAACCTAGAGCGGTTGCCTGAAAAATACTTCTGTGGAATATATAATTGATTTAAATTTTTGAAATACTTTCCAGAACCGGGATGCTCATCTTTATTAATCAACACAAAACTATAAGGTACTTTATACGTTTCATTACACAGTTCTTGAAACTCAGCAAAGGGCATATCACAAGCAATGTAATCACTATGAATATTCTTCATATCGATGAAAGGTAACTCGAATAGAATTAATAAATTTGAATTCGTTCTAATGGT